>NC_045172.1:12649327-12664327 GCF_900700415.2 Clupea harengus
TGTGTGTGTGTGTGTGTGTGTATGTGTGTGTGTGTGTGTGTGTGTGTGTGTGTGTGTGTGTGTGTGTGTGTGTGTGTGTGTGTGTTTGCAGTCTAGCATTTGTGTGAATATCTGTGGATATGTTTGTGTTTGATAATGTGTGTGTTGTAAAATAAATTTGAAAGAAATAAAGAGAGAGAGTGACTGTGTCACAGACCTTTCTGTGTGTGTATGTGTGTGTATGTGTGTGTGTGTGTGTGTGTGTGTGTGTGTGTGTTTGTGTGTGTGTGTGTGTCCTCGGCCACTGCAGCACTAGGAAAACTAGGAGCCGTGGCAAACAAAACAGCCCAGCCTTGAGAGTACACACGACTGAGGACAGCGTGGGATGAACCAATTGAAATGCGGTCTTGACATCCGAAAGCAAGGGTCACCCCTCCAACCGTGCAGCTGCAGACCTCAAGCAAGTTTAGCGGCCGATAAAATAAAGCACAAAGAAACTAAGCTTGAAGTTACAAGGACTGCGAGGCAGAATAAAAAAAATTTGTTCTCTTTTATCCAAGGGTTCTCCTGAGAGAGAGAAAGTGACAGAGAAGTGTGAGGAAGAGAATACATGACAAAGAGAGAGTGGAAGATGGAGAGATCGGGGGAGATGAAGATAGAGAGAAACAAAAGAGGACAACAGAGAGAAAGAGAGAATAGGAAAGAAAAGAATGTTCAAATGTTTCTTTTTGACGACTAAGCACCTGGGTCGTTGATTCACACATCAGTGCGAGTGCACACCACGTATGTTATGCTAACTCTCTAAGTAAGAGATCTAGAACAGCTTCTCTTTTGGGGGGAGAGTTGGGGAAGGCGTACTCACGAAGCAAAAGACTCATTTGGCTTCCTGTCAATATGCCATCAGAATCCCTCACATAACAACAGATGTTATCACTTTACCATCCATCTTGCTGAAGAGATTACACTACATACATACACACACACACACACACACACACACACACACACACATACGTGTGCGCCCACCACACACACACACACACACACACACACACACACACACACAGACTGTTAGCTGTTGAATATTGTATGGTTCTCGGCAACTCTTCATCAATGTTGAGCTGCCCTGAGTCTGTTAAGTCCACAGCTACTAATCCACTGGGAGTGCGTCTGATATGTCCATTACATGAGCGATGCTGCCAGGGGCTCTCCATGCATAGTAAATAATTCCAGTTAATTAAACACAGAACATCAATCAAAGAGAGATAAAGACTGAGGAAAAAGAGAACACCGGTGAAGCTGTGACTATTTCTACAACAGATTTTTACCTCAAAACATCTCATGTGTTGAGACGTTGTTTATCCAAAATGGGTGCAAGAGAGAAAGACAACTTTGCTCCAAGTATGGTATGGTATGGTATGGTATGGAATGTTATGTTATGACTGAACTTTTTTTTCTCCGACATATAATTTCATGTTCAAGCCGAGCTAAATGCAGATGAATAGGGTTGGAGGGCTCCGAGCCTCGTAACACATCCTCACACCAACCTCCAATTCAACCCCCACCCCCCCAAACACACACATACACAATGGGGCCTGCAAAGTGAAAAAGAAACATACAATTACTCCAATGAGAGGGCTGCTGCAGTGTGACTGGTGGCAGACAGCGTGAAGCTGGAGAAGCTTCTGGAAGATGGGGTCCGGTGTAATTAGGGGGTGGCTGATGGATGAGTCTTGGTTTTAATGACACAGAGAGGCCGGAGGGGGGGGGGGGGGGGGGGGGGAGAGCAAGAGAGAGTACACACACAACCACACACACAGAGAGAGATAGAGCGAGAGAGAGAGAGAGTGAGAGAGAGTATAGACACACACACACACACACACACACACACACACACACACCGCTAGAGAGAAAGAGAGAGAGAAAGAACACACAGATAGAGAGAGAGAGAGATAGAGAGAACACACACACAGAGGAGTAATGGCTAGCTGAGTGGGTTTTTACAGAGGAAGTAAACGCAGGGTCAGAAGGGGTCATTAATGACCATTACTGTCAATGTCGCAGCTGGGGTCAGAGCGGGTGGTCAGAGAGCATGGCGGCGGAGGTGTCTACATTACATCTACTGTCTGGTGAAGAGGAGGAGGGAGGCGGGCAGGCAGGGTCTGTATGTGCTGAGAGCACTCAGGGTTTAGGCCAATGGAGCAGGACTTCCTGGAGTATAGAAAGCTCATGAAAAGATATCGCATGGATGGAAACTGTAGCGTATGTTGTTCTGGATCCTAGTGACGTTTTGTTGCACACAGACACACACATTGCCAACAACAAATAATTTAAGCCACTCCAGTAATCAAACGTATCCGTCAATAATGCCTCAGTTGCTATGGTAGGGTTTGGCAAAGAAGCTAAAAAATCAACTATACATGTTACATACAGCCAAGTGTTTTTTCCCCATAAGATTGGGATGGGTGTTCGGGGTGTTACACTCTGGCTTAAAGTAGGCAGCCATTTTGAAGAGACCATATCATTGTTCATGACTCAAGTAAATATCCTGTTTCCCCATCTTACTAACACACAAGACGCTTGGCCCAAGCATGGAGGAGAACATGTGTGCAGTTTACCATACAGCTGTTTCCTGTGTTGTTTTCAATAGAGCTGTTTTCTGTGTTGTTTTCAATAGAGCTGTTGACTTTGTTATGTTTAGGAGAGCCGTTTTCTGTACTTTGAATCTACAGAGTACTACTGATCAAAATAAAACAGGTACAGGTGTGTATCAGGAGGCCACGGCACCATGCCAGTGTCCATGCTTAGAGGGAACGCTCCTTGGTGGAGATGGCCATGGAAAGCAAGATGAGCATTTTGCGAGTCAGTCTGTGTAGAGGAGGTGGGTATTGAAGGGACCGGCATTTGAGATTTTATAGTTAATACGAATATGCCATAGTCAATAATTCAATGTTTATTATACCTAGTTATAATTATTACTTTTATTTGGATTCCACGAGCATGTAAGCATTTCCTGGGTGAATATACTTGATTTTGACCAGGGGAGTGAGGTGCGACATTGCTCTCACCTCCCCCCCCCCCAGGTTGGGACAAAGCTTTGTATCCAGGGCTTATTTGAATAGACGTAACACCCCTAAACTCAGCTTTTAAGTGCAAATCCTACAATGGATAATTTAGATGAGTCTGAGGTGAAGCTATGAGTGGATGGCTTTGTCTCCCTTGGTGGCCGCCATTGTACAAGAATAAACCTGAAGCCATGACTGACAAACCTAAGACTGAATCTTCAATATATGGTATAAAACTAATTACTATTAGTATGACTCCATCAACCTGATTTTTTGTTTTACTGAGAATGTCTGACTATAACTTCCCACCCCCACACGTACACACTTTGCCAGCATAACAGTTTAAATCTCCAGCATGTTGACTCATGGGAAAGACAAAACATTTTTTGGCCAAAAAGAAAAGCAACACCTGCAATCTGGTCTACAAAAGTTTGCAGAGTCCTTGTGTGTCCTGAAAGCTGAACTTTCAATTTCATTTCCCAAGGGTGACCCTCAGATGTTTGACAAATATAAAAGCTGAGGAGGTTTCGGGTGCAGACGGAAGCTATTTAGACAGAGATTTGGTAAAATGTGTCCAAGAGCCTCCAAACAATTCATCAAAGGAACTACCTGCCAAATACACCCTAAATGTGTGTTGAAGTCATCAGGCCCAACTGGATAAATCCGGTTTGTACTTGTCAAAGCGTTGGCAGATGATCAAAGTGAACATTTGCTTGAGAACTATCAGAACCCTCCTCTGTCACCTGCAAACCATCAATCAAAGCCGTCATTCACCAGTGCGGCCGTTTCTGATGCCTCCTGATCGTTCCATCAAAGTGGCTCTGCGTGATTTGGAATCGTTTGTTTGACTGCTTCTTTAAGCATCAACAGCTTCCCATCAACGAGGTTAAAGCCCCTTGTGGGTTGAGGCACTTGCTGTGCTGTCAGGTGGGTACTGGTCGGCATAAACAACGCATCAAGGAAGACTTTGAGGCTGTGAAGTCGTTTTTCCGGTTTCAAATCAGCAGTTGAGTAACAGAGAGATAAAGGCATTTTTTTTTTAAGCGCCGTTTTGATGCAAAACAATGCTGTCAGAAGAACCCAGATGAGTGTGTGCTAAGAGAACGGGCCCCCTTCGTGTGTCTTTCTAAGAACGCAAACGCAAACACACACGGCCCCATACACACATATGACACACATACACAAGGACACACACTCATTCACTTACCATAAATATTTAAGCAGCCCCAGCTATCCAGCCAAATAAACGATGGACTCCTTTTAATCAAGTCTCATCCAGCACTCTCAGACGAGAGCCAGACACATTCATCTCAGCCAGGCTGTGATGTTGCATCATGCCACTACCTGTCATAGCATCCCGTGACCTTCCCAGACGTACCGTCTGTGTCACCTGCTGTGCTCCCCCAGAGGTCCTGTCCGCCCTGTTCTGACTCAGTAACCAGCTCTCATTACCCCTAGGAACATAAGACACATGAGATACAATAACTTAAATTACTCCTTTGATCACACTGACATGTAAGATGTATACAGCAATATACTTTTCTTTGTCGGTATAGTTACACTGCGTTTGATGTCGTGGGAATAGCTGGTGATGAGAATGATTGTGGGGTCACAAATCTCTGAGATGAATGCGATTGATCAGAAGGACCGTGGGGGAATTAAAACATGTTCTGTTTTAAAACGGCACACACATTGCCCCCAGCAAGACCCCTGGATGACATAGGTCAGAGTTATTGAATCTGGTCATGCTTTTTGCCCTGTGAAGGCATTGTGTAATGAAAATATTGACACCACTGATTGCTGTCGAACTCTTGAACCTGAATATTGCAGTGCATGGTACCTTTCCTGTGACCCCCCCCCCCCCCATGTATCATCTATTTTTTAGCTCATCTATTTTCATGATGATGGGGATAGTGACACATTCCCAGTCTTGCCTGAAACAGTGGTGTGGCACAACACATTTGTGCGTAATGAAGCGAAGGCTACTATGCTCGTCAGAATCTTCCGGAATACATTGACTAAACCTGGTCACATTCAGATGCAGGAGCTTCCCCACACCCTTCCTCCTCCCCTTCCCCACCTCTCTACCCCACCATCACCACCACCACCACCACCGCCATCCACCTGCTATAAATACAGGCTAATAAACTAAACAGGCCTAATGGCAGTCCCGCAGTGACATACTTAGTGGATTGGCTAATGGGGTCAAATGCCTCCTTTCATATAGGGCTGACGTATTACTGCGTAACGGACACCTTGGGCAGCGTCCAAAAAAGAATGACCAATGGGACATAACAAGAAGCAAGGGGGAAAAAAAGGATGAAGGTGTGTGGGTGCGCAAATGCAGAGAGAGAGAGAGAGAGAGAGAGAGAGAGAGAGAGAGAGAGAGGGACAGAAGAGCTCAAGGGCTGGAATGAAATAAAATGAGAGAGAGGAAGTCAGGGGGAGGGAGAGAGAAGAAAAAGAGAGAATTAGGTGAATAAAGAAAAGGTTTACAGGGATCAAGCAGTGACCCTTATCCACTGCAAAAAAAAAATCTACATTCAAATTACTGCCAGCGAGTATTGTTATTACACCACTATGACAATCACTCATTCTCTCTCTCTCTCTCTCTCTCTCCCTTTCTCTCTGCCCCTCCCATCCTTGTTTGTTTGTTGTTTCCTCACTCCTTCATTTTATTATTTGATGACTTCTCCACATGGGGGTCAGAGCAGGACCTGTCATCTACCTGTCCCTGCCACATCACCTGAGGAGTGGAGGAAAGTGTGTGTGTGTGTGTGTGTTTGTGTGTGTGTGTGAGAGAGAGAGGGAGTGTGGGCGCACTCATGTGTGGCTGGGCCTATCACCACTCTGTCCTCTCGTCTGCCTTCCCGGGTGCGATGTTCCTGTGGCGATGCGATTATTATGGGATAGATGGCCCACTGTGAAAGATAAACACTTCTAAATATAAGGCCATGCTATTACAACAGCATAATCTCTACGGCGACACACTGAGAGCTTAATTTAATGGTTCAGAAAGCAAACTTTTAATTATCCGGTGCCGGTGCCAGCGGAGGGGTCAGATTACCGGCACCCACCCATCACACACCGTCACGACGCGCGTCATGCCATTTCCACAGTAAAGCGTGAGGAGGTCCTCCTGAGGAGAACGAGGAACCCAGGTTCCACACACAACATCCTAAGGGACGAAGGCAGCGCTACAATGGTGCTCCGCATAAATATTTCTATACTATTTGTTATTTATTTACGTTTTTGAATACGTTTTGGAATTACTAGATATTGCGGTCACAGCAGTGCTGAAGACAGGAGTGAACATCAACTCACCTTTATTGGGCTTCCCGCTAACCTTTGGGTAAAAACGGATACCAGGTTCAGCTCATTCAATTAACATTGCTCAACAATTACCATTGTCTTAAGGCACGTCATAGAACCTAAGGTCTGAACCCCCTAGAGCAAGCACACAGATGGCTGATAGTAGAAACCGTCAGCATAAAGCATTGATGAAATGTCAAAAACTCTGTTATATGGGATGAAGTTGTGCTTTTTTTTTATGTGACCACTGTAATAACATTTTTCAAAAATCAAAGTGCCAGATGAATCCATTCAGGTGTCATTTTGAATTGGCCACATAAAACACTTCGCCAATAGCTGGCAATTACTGTTGAGCTTTACTGCCGCAATGTCGCTGATGGGGCGAAAAACGACATTAATAATTGCTGTCATAATTGTTGTAAAGACTCTCTGCTGTTGTAAACAATCACGCAATTACCGGTAATTTATTGTAAATAACACAGAGGGAACAAAGGAGATTTGTTATGTAGGAACTACTCCCCAGAGAGGGTATGTTCTGCCATTTTTACTCTGCAGGAAGGTCACATGTCAGAACTCCACAGACATTCTGCTCTTAAACTGTCGTTTTGAAGCATGTAGAAAACAAGACTTTATGTTGTTTATGATTGAAAGAGTTGCCCTCCTGTGCCTTAAACTTGAATGTAGCCTTGTTCTTTATGTCCTGTTTGGAGTGTGGCTGTGTGTGATTTGGAGTGGGTTCCTCTGCCGGTACACACACTGAGCTTCAGATCAAGAGAGGAGTAGGAATGGCTTTTGCACTTGACCATAAGTGGTGGGAGCTAGGGAGGGATCACACACACACACACGCACATACACACATAAATAGAGAGAGAGAGAGAGAGAGAGAGAGAGAGAGAGAGAGAGAGAGAAAGAGGGGGCTGTTTTTCTGTTTTCGGATGTCACCCTGCCATTTCTAAGCCTTGGAGGTCAGATGCTGTCAGTTGCCATGGTGAAGGGGCTGAGATTCAGTGTGTTGCTCAGATTCAGTGTGTGCTGACATGCATGACCTTCTGCACACAGCTTTAATTAACCACTGTGCAGTTGTGTCGTGACACACACACACACACACACACACACACACACACACACACAAACACAAACACATTGAACACACATGACACATGCTTCTACACATCTGACCCCCAAATACTACATAACCTGTCACATAATATTGGTAGAGATTCATATACATAACATATAGTATTTCCTGTTACTCTCAGATCAACTATAAACCATATTTGCAGTGCAGACAGACACACATTTATACGCACATAAACACAGAGACACGTACACCTTTTTCTCACATTTTGCAAGTCAACACACAAATTGAAAACACCCCTACATCTATAAATGCCTCTGAAAGGAAATAGAAGGCCTTGTCAGATATAACATAACAATATATTTGCATTACAAAGTAAAGGGCTTAGACTAGGCTGTGAATGTATCAGTTAGGCCAACCCTGTCATTTTCCCTCTTGCCCAAACAGAACACTCTGTACAAGTGGCGGAAACATTCAGAAGAAGCATAAACACAAATTTCATCTATCGCTACACTTCTGGCTTTTCTATGCTGAATGGTCAGCCATGTGAGTCTAGCTGACCTTCCACGGGTCTGCTGAGATACTTGACGAGGCCTTGGCTTGGCATACACTGTACTTAGTGCATTCTCGCATAGTCAGACAAATTACACATGGGCAGACCGTAAAGCACTCCAGTGGGTGGTGAAAACGGCCCAGCAGGTAATCGGCACCCAGATCACTAGCGCTGCCTGGGCAGAGCAAGAAACATCATCAAGGATGCCTCCCACCCTAACCATGGCTTTTCACCCATTTCCTATCAATCAGCCGTTACAGGAGCCTCCGCTCCCATATCAGTAGGCTCAGGAAGAGCTTCTTCCCCGAGGCTGTGACCCTGCTGAACTCCACACCACCACTCTAATAGCATCATTGCACTCATTACTGCACTGTTTACAGTACTTTAACAACTATGTCATTTGCACTATTCACATGTTGCATAGTCTGAACCACCTGCACGGTTCAAATAACATTACCGTACACCTAACCAACTATACATATGTTTATACGCTGCTTACAAATGTGCTGTTCATAATGTACACACAGCCCTATATTTGCACTCTGTATTCTCCAACTGTCCACTTCTCTGTATATATGTATTTATAATATTCACACATATAATATTTGTGTTTATTTTGGATTATTTTGGAAAATTATTGGATTTATTTTGCTATTCTGACCAACAGACTATAGATCATCCCTTACTTATCATACGCTCCTCAGAATGTTCCATTGAACTGAGGTGTGACGGAATCGATAAGCACGCTTAAGTTTGAAGAAGGGACCGGAGAGTTGAAGTCAGGTTTCTGTAGTTCATTTTCGGCGTGGAGACCCCCCTCAGCTTGGTGCTCAGAGCAAGGCCTACCTGATAGCAGAGTGTGTAGGCATTTATACATTTCAGTCAGGTAGAATACAATAGGAGAGGGGATGACCACACCCTTTAGGTGAGAGGAAGGGGGAGACAGTGGGGTGAGGGGTTCACCTATGGGGGGAGGGGGTGATACCATGACACAAAGGGTCTTAGCAGGAAGGAGCCTATCTGGGGGGGGGTTCACAAGCCACTTGTTCAGGTCTCAGTGAAACAGAGTACACATCCAAAATGAGTTGCAGATACAACATAAGGAGTTAATATCTTACAACAACAGAATAGCAATATTTCCAGTTCCATCAGTCCCCTATATGAGCATTTATATGCTCACACAATAACCACCATGCAACAGCCAATCAGAGCAGGAAACATCAATATATGTTAAAGATAGAAATGATACAGAACAACAGAACAACAGTAGAATATCAGGTGGTATAGACAATATAAGAAAATAAATCAAGACGGGACCAACAGGCCGCGACACGTAGCACATTAAAGTTTCAGGTGTTGCGTAGCAACCTATTACTTGCTGACTTCAATTTACACTGAATTTCCATTACGAAAAGTGGGACTACTTGCGGAATGATATGAAAGATGTGAATTAGAAGCACAAAACCCGTTGCTAATGAAAGCGGTCATTCATTTTTTGCAGCGGTCATTATAAAGAAATATCAGACCTCCGAACGTTGAGGTGGCCCATTCAAATCAACAGAACTTTTTTGCCGTATAATAATATCATTGAATCTGAATCTAATATTAATACACACATCTGTAGAGACAGCCATGGAGAAACATGGACTAAATGTGTGTGGGAATGATAACAGTCTTGACAGTATTTGAAATTTTGCCTCCGTGATTGATTACAGTCCGTGACTGTAATCCAATACAATGTCAAATTCAACAATGCTCTACTAGCTGTTTGTTTACTGTTTGCGCAAAAAAAAAAAAAGTCTGGTGTTCGTACACAGTTCTGCCTCTGTAAATGGGAAACAGACATTGTGGCTCGGACCAAACCATAAAAAATTCCAGCCAATCAACATGGTACTTCAGGAACATGGAAGAGAGGGATGTAAACCAACCATGGATTGTGGATCTTTAACAAGGCAGGCTCACAGGAGGATTGAACATCTCTAAAAATAGTCCAGGTTATAGTACAGGTACATGCGAGAAAGCCTTGTTAGCACAATTTAAAAGACTTGTCTACAGACTGTGCACTCTTGGCATGTAGTGGTAAAGTCGGTTGGCCCTGCAAGACTGTTCAGTGTTGAGAAGTAAAGGCTGAGCAGTAAACCTGTGAAATTCAATCAAGAGCTTTATTTTCCCAGAAGAGAGGCACAGTGGAACAGTATTTAGCACTGAGGTTGCAGACGTGACAGCGGGCTTCAGATAGTAAAGCCTTCTCTATACACAGGGTCACTGATCAAAGAAGTTTGCAGAAGAGAAGAGCACATCTCCGTGTCTCAGGCAGGGAGGTGATGCTGACAACAGACGGCTTTCTTTTCATATGAGCCGTCGGAGCTGCCAAGCCGTGTTTTATTTTTTTATGTGAGTGCTTCTCTGTCCTGGCGGCGAAACATGTTCCTTTCCTCCGGTAATGTGCTTCAGGGTAACAAAGAGAGATGGACGATTATCACACACAAGGTATTATGGGTAATGGGCTTCTGAGAACTGCCTGTGCGCGTTGGCCTATTAGTCTGCCTGTTCTCCCAGATGTTGGCTCAATTATCATAGCCAGACAGAGAACATGTACTGATTGAGGGAGGGAGAGAGAGAGAGAGAGAGAGAGAGAGCAGGAGTGAGAGAGAAAAAAAGAGAGAGAAGGAAAGCATGTAACATTATTAATCACATCCAGCATAAAGATATTTTAATATTAACAAAAAGTAATAACTCGCTCAATTTGCATACAAATTGCAAGGGTAATTGATTGCACTGTTCATTTTACACACATACTCACATACTCACTACATTCTCTCTCTCTCTCTCTCTCTCTCTCTCTCTCTCTCTCTCTCTCTCTCTCTCTCTCTCTCTCTCTCTCTCTCTCTCTCACTCCAACACACACACACACACACACACACACACACACAGACACAATGCATGCATACCTACAAGGAACTGATACACATCATCATAGCACACTCCCCTCACCTTTTCATGCACATAGACAACACTGGATAAACATACAATGTCAATAGATTTAATCTATCATGGAATTCATCAATAACTTTGATCAATGGGAGATTTCATGACCTGGTACATATTCGTGCCGTGACTTCATCAGTAGTAGGCAGAAGCCACATTGATTAAGGGACGATAGAACTGACTGGGAAAGAACAGCTTGAGAAAACCACTTGGTCAAAGAATTAAAAATAATTCAGTCAGAACAGAACGTTCAGCACATTAATATGCTCACACTTGGCTCACCATACCATCAACAATATGTCATTATATCGACATAATATGGCTGTTTACAATGTGTATGACATTCAGTGACGATACTCTCTCAAAGATGTTTTTGACCAAGGCCAATGCTGACGTCTGGTCTCATAGGCTAGATTTCTGTAAAACAGCTGGTTTGTGTTCAATAGAGCCCTTAAAAGTTATGTGTCAGAGTGACATCATATGAATTTGAAATGAACCAGAATTATCGTTGAGCCACATGTCACTGATAATTGAGCCAAGTGCTTATTCTGGTGATCCACATTGCCATGGTGACAAAACCATGTCATGACACTGACACCCCTCAATAACTATGATTAAACATCCAGAACATTTTCATCACATAATTACACATTTGTGTGGAGGTGACAAAAAAGAAAGTACCTTCGGGGTGTCACATTCAGATTCGATTATCAGGCCTATTCACTGGCATTCTAATCGTACCAACTTTGCACTGTGGGAATTGCTCCTTATCTGATCCAAATACAAACACAAATGATTATGAAAAGTGGGCTTGATAACTGGCTTGAAATTTTTAAAAAAGTCATCCGTAAAGTAATCTGATGAGGGCTCCATTTATTTCTCCTCTGTCGCTGATTAAAAAAAAAAAAAGCATTCAAGGGATGAGCTACGGTCCAAAACACGGAGCAAAATATCAATTATTCCAGAGATACATGTAACTAGGCCAGGCCCATTAGAAAGTCAACAGGCCCAACCGCTCCGTTCGCTGCCAACCCCAACATTAGGACGTGCCTCACTTCACACACACAGCCCCACGCCCACCTCCTTTCCAAATCAGGCCGTGCTGACTTTTTCAGACCTAATTTGATTTGAAAAGGGAGAAATAGTCAGGGTTCTTTTTTTCTAATCATGTAAGTGCTTTCTAGGGTGGTGCCTCATCGGCTGCTATTTTTTTTGGGGGGGGGGTACAGGGGTCTGTAGGGGGGGTGGGAGGGTGGGGGTGGAAGAGGATGGTTGTCGTGGCGAGGAGCGGATGCCCTGTCAGTCCCTCGGCGGGAGAGCCCGGGCATTGACAGCGGCAGATGGCACGCTGATGGAAACGAGAGAGGACAGTTTCTTTGGAGAGGGGGTGGGCACTGGGGTAGGGAGGGAGGAGGAGGAGGGGATGGGGTGACCCCTCCTCCACCTCCCTTCTCTTCCCACTCCTCATCTCTCTTTATTTATTTATTTATTTTTGTCAGGGGACATCCAGGCTCGGGGCCAACGCTCTTCAAATTCCGGCAAAAACAAGCCCTCCTAGCCCCGCGGCGTGCCAATCAAACCACGCGTCTGAAATATTAAAAACATCATGACTCCTCTGACCTTATGGAGCTCTGCAAAGGAAAGGGAGGAAGGATGGATGGAGAGATAGACGGATGGATGGATGGAGGGAGAGATGGATGGATGGATGTTGTCAGTCACTTTCAGCCACCCTCCCTCTTCCACTCCAAGCCTCTGCCAGGTTCCATGTTCATTAAAAGTGCACGTCCAAAACAAGGCACAGATGCCTTGGATCACAATTACTAAGACATACATACAGTGCATATAGTACTACTGGAAGTGAGCTGGCCATAACTGCGACATATCTATCATATTATACATATCCATCTACATATATCAATTTGGCTAAACATCTTGTAAGCACAAACCACAGCACAGGAAACAAATTATTCTAGCTGTACAAAACTGGGATAGTGGTGACAGACTATTTGTCTATAAACTTGAATAAACTTGAATCATAAAATATGCTTAAAAAATTATGTGTTTTTTTGTTGCCAATTAGCAGTGGGTGATACAGAAACTTTTCTGGGAAGATATGAATATTCATAATCCTCTCGTGACTGCATACTTTCCTAAACTAGTGTTTTTTTTGTCTATGTTTAGTGGCACATCAATGTTTTAAGAAGCACTGTTCTTCCTGTTCTGCCACACTTTTACAAGCGTTGGGGTTGACAGGAGGTGTGCAGGGCCTGTGAGGCTCAGGACTCGCTTCAGTGGTGGCCTGCCTCTAATGAGCTGCTTAGACATGCGCTGGGTGAGGCGGCCTGTTGCTGCTTGTGATCCAGACGTCTGGACTGGTATATGTACCCTGACCTGCGCCCTTCCTGTAACACTAACACACACACACACATACACATACATACACACACACACACACACAAACACACACACAGGCACCCACACATACACACACGCACGCACACAAACACACACATAATCACATGCAGACATACACACAAACACCATCACTGCCTTCTGTGCCCTCTCCAGCATTGACTGGCAACACCTGCACCCTCCCTCCCAGCCCGACCCCCCACCCACCCTTCTGCCCCTCGGGCCATGCCATGTTCCCTGTCTCCGTCCGTATGGCACAATTCTGTTGATAGCAGTGCTGCCACACGCAGACATACACACACACACACACACACACACACACACACACACACACACACACACACACACATACAAACACACAGACACACATGCTGCTGTTGTTGACCAAAGCCAAGCCACGCAAGCTCATACAAACACCTGACGCGTTACCCTCCCAGACGTCTCTCTGCTGCTGCTGCGGTGTGTGTGTGTTTGCGTGTGTGCGCTTCCGCTTTGGCTGTGTCTGTGTTTGTGTTTGTCCGCATTCTCCTTCGCCTTTATGAAAGGCACGAACACACACACAGACACATGGCGAGATGATGCAATGGGGGCAAAAAATGCATAAACACCCTCTCCAGAGCATGTGGTGCTTTTTTATGAGGTGGCTGGAAAGAGCCACTCGTGCCTGCTACGGCCTTGGCTGGTATCCACCAGCTGCACAATAAGAGGAAAACACCAACACACATTCAGCGTGCAGCGGGGAGGAAGTCTTTGCAGCGCTGCCTTGAAAAGATCCACTTAGCATTAGCAGCTTAATGAGTCATGACTCGTTTCACTCGACATCTGTAATTGATTACCCTGACCATTATTTGATGATAATCTCTGATTCAACATCAGAGGAGAAATCGCTTTGATGGCTTTTTAATGTCTGGCCCTATCAGTGATCAGGCAGCTGCAGGGCAAACATGTGACACATTGCGCTTTTGACTTTTCGCCTTCGCAGTTAAGAGGCACCTCTGTTTGAATGCACACCATCGTTTCTCATGGATGTGACGGCTTCTCGGCTGACCCTCTGGGACTTTCTTTGTAAACACACGTGAATAGGGTACACCTCAAGGTTCACATATTAGTAGGCGCAAATTAAATTGAAAGTAGAGGCACCCGATGGTTATAAAAAACGTGCCACTTAATGAACAGCGGTGGATCTAGGGACCATGAGGAAATGAGAAAAAGAGAAGAGAACTTAAAAACAAACAGAATCCAATTAAGGGGTTTAGCCATCTGTCTAAAAAAGAAACCCTTCCAAGAGTGACACTGTTAGTTAAATTACCGCCAGTAGACCCAAGCATGGCGCACGGAAACACAAGCTTCCTTTCCTCGCTGACTTTCTTTCCTCTTCTCTGCACGTTTACCTTCCCGTCCCCAATTCAATCGAACACAAACTTCCACCCTAATCACCAAAACACTGTGTTGTGGATTGATTTCTAATAGAGCTATTTTGCGGTCTGGTATTTTTTTCGTCCCCTCTTATTCCGGAGTAGGAGACGAGGAAAAACAATGGGGGCTTGTAGATTCATAAATCCAATATGAGTAACAAAAGCAAGCATCAATCTCCACATCAGAGACAGGGAGAA
>NC_045172.1:12669327-12674327 GCF_900700415.2 Clupea harengus
CTCTCTGAGATTGTACCATCCTTACCACAAATGGTCTTTTTTAAGACTTTCAACATTACATTTTTTTTTGATAGCTGTTTAGGGTGTGTAAATGTGTTATACTGTGTGCCAAGGAAAAGACACATTTGTAAGTCCCTTCAGACCTTAATATGAACATTCAAAAGGATGTCAGACAAAAGCTTGTGCTATGAATTATACACAGTGAGTCATGCAGTACTCTTTGAAGGACAGAGATAACGTCATTTTTCAAAACACGTGGGCTTCTTCTGTCTCTTTTCTAAAGGCAAATCTCCCATGGAAGTCTCAAGGAAACACTCTCAGGAGACATTGCGGTGACCCTCGATATCTCACACACACACACACACACACACACACACACACACACACACACACACACACACACACACACACACAAGCGTTCACACACAACACAATCCAACATATTCAACAAGATAAACCAAGAAAAAAACTTCCACACAGTCCCTTTGGAGAGTATGTAATGGAGTTATGTAATTAACTAAATGTAAATATTAATGTCATTGTAATCATTTACAGTTACAGAAAAAGAAATATGAAATATGTAATTAAATTGCAGTTACTCCTCAAAATGTTGGTAATTACAAAGGGGTTACATCCGAATATATTCTTTTGGTAAATAGCTTTGAAGCTTATATGTAGAAATGTTCAGTTGCTTTGCAACTTTTCCCTGTCTAGACAGGCTCCATTCATTTGGCATTCAATTCTGAGCATTGTGTTTGATTGATTGTCTTGCTTGAAAATTGCACCGCCTCTTGTCTTGTCAAAAGCAATCTAATGTAAAAAGTTGGATGAAGTAATTAAAATAGGTTCCAGATTACTAGTTACCCTGTAATAAATAATGTATCTATTACATTTCTAAAGTAATCTTCCCTGCTTATGGCACGCTAGAATAAATGAAAACATAGATACACACACACACACACAGAGAGAGAGAGAGAGAGACAGACAGAGAGAGAGAGAGAGAGAGAGAGAGAGAGAAACTCTCCTGTATATGAACTTCAACCTATGTATCTCCATGCTTCTACCCACACACAGCTCATCTGCCTCTTGGTACACAGTGGGTAAACAGACTGGGGAGAGGGAGAGAGGGAGAGAGAAAGAGAGAGAATTAGAGAGACAGGGAGAGAGAGAGAGAGGGTGGGAGAGAGAGAGAGAGCCGGCAAGAGTAATATGAGCACGGTGTTTGTTCAAGGGCACCTGGCAGGACCCCGGATGGCCGCGGATGGATAGTGGAGGTGGGAGAGAGCGATAGAGCTCCTGCACGCCGTGATTCATGGAGCCTTCCACTGTGGGCCCATCACTCCCGAAGCCCTGCATCTCACACACACACACATGCACAGACACACACACACACACACCAGGCGCGTCGCACCCGTGGGGGATGTGGGTGTTTTAACACCCACACTTTTCCCGGTGAGAGGGTTCAACACCCACACTTTTTCTGCAGTTTTTCCACAGTTTTGCACAAACGCCTTGCGTCAAACTGCCGCCGTAGCTACGTCGTAGGCTGTGTGTAGCGATTATATTGCCTGAGTTAACAGAACTGCGTCCATAGCAACGCTCTGTTTGTCATGGCAACGGTGTGTTATACTTCGCAGCGGTCTTAACAGACCGCATTCTACACTGGAATTCAACCAATTCATAGTTTTCAGTCACGTGACTACAATAGGTAGCTGACGGGCAAAAAGAACAGCGAAACAGCGTTAAACAGTGGACAACTTCGAGCAGTGCCGCCTACTCAACTACGATCGCCATCAACCACAGACCATACCACTATAGCCAGACAGAGATATTTAGAAAAAAATTAAATGTTTGATCCATGTACTGCACCCGCTGACATTTTTATTTCTTTAACCTCGACGAAGTCCCTGCCAGAGCTCCAGTGTGGAGATATTTACATCTATCTAATAGAAAATCCATCCCCCTACACATCTCAAAAACTGAAAGCCTACAAAAGCACAGATAGTTATTTAATTTTCAGAAGTGGATGGGTTCACAACGCTGTCGTCTGGAAGGTGAAAACAAAAAACATCTTCATAATCAGAGCAAAGATGAGTGCCATTTAATAGCTAGCTACCAGCTAGCGAGATACCTGCTGTTAGCTACGAGCTACCTGCTGTTAGCTACGAAACTACCTGCTGTTAGCTACGAGCTACCTGCTGTTAGCTAGCAGCCTTTAGCCTACCCAACGCTGTTCTTTATCATTTGACACAATTTTCTGGTTTAAACAAGTACGAACACCTCGTCTGGCGAATGACAACTTAAATTATCTTCCCATATATTTTCTACTGGCATTGTAGTATTACCAGTTGGATGACAAAATACACTAGCCTAGTCTACTTTCTTAGGTACTTGTCGCAATCTCAGAGAAGAAACCGGGTAATCCAATTTGAATTGTGTTGATGCTTTGTTTCTTGACTTTATTACTTGATCTATTCCCGTTTTAGGTAGTTATTCTGATAAATGAGGCGACCAGAACAGGGTGACTGGTTTTATTGCCAGCCCCAAAAGTATGGCTGCTTTACTGTGTGTCCGAGAAAAAATTGACCCAGAAGACGTCTACAATCAACTGGTAGCAACGTGGGCGGGTTTTAAATGCGATAAAAAAAAAAGATTCCGGGCTTGTCTCCTCGCCGATTTGAACAGCCAACCGAGCAACAACTGTCTAGCATTTTACTACCTAAGTCAGACAATGTTAAAGCGGAGATATTAGATGATATTGAATGAAAGGTGGTCGGTTCCTGTATAAACTCCAGTGTTACACAGGTGTGGAATGTGTTTTTTGCCCTTCAGCTGGTCATTCTGACGTCACGTGAAAACTATGAATAGTCCAGTACTTTTAAGAAATGTAATGCAAGTATCTTTAGTGTTTGCCGTACACGTGTTATCACCGTTAATGTGTTACATCAATGTAAAGCTTAACTCTTTAATACTGGTACAAATTGCTATCGTAATTAGGTAGATACAACCTGAGCTAACGTTAGCTAACTGAACCTATCATTTAACATTAGGCTGTTAGCTAGCTACAGTAGCTAGGTTGTCTTTTGCCATTTGTGTTCGTAAAGTTTAATGTCCGGTGGCATTTTCATCTCTTTTTATATGCCGTTACTGTAGCTATATTTCGTAACGTTAGCAGATATTTAGAAAATGGTGTGTTTATCAGTTGTAACTACAGGATGGAAGGTACTGTAACTGCACCTTTTTAACTTCACAAGCAACGTCTTTTTGTCACGCAGTATCAAGATGCATAAAAGAAAGAGGCAGGAGAATATTGACACTTTTTTTCAAGAGAAATCCTGTAAGTGAAGTTGAAAGCTGAACGTTGAACATTTTTGACATTAAACAACAGTAGCCTATTTCCATTAGATATTGTTTGCATTTACTTCATGATATTACTTTTCAATATTCACTGAGGTTTGCTAGTGCCACAGCTGTAACTGTTTGGCCCTATTCCTTTACCACTGCCCATTATTACCACTTTGGGAGAGGAAGTTGCTGGAGGCATCAGTTTCAGAGAGAGCACAGGAAGGTTCTTAATATATTTTGTTTGTATATTTGTAGTTTGTAACAAAAATTATTTCCCCCTGGGATTATTAAAGTATTTCTGATACATGTTGTACACCTCTGTCATTGTATCCATCGTTTCTATTGTTAATAAACAAATCACATCCATCCCCCTCACTTTTGAAAAGCTTGCTACGCCCCTGACACACACACACACACACAGCAGTGTGTACACACACAGACACACTACACATATCACATTTCTCCACAACCAGAAGTTTCTCTCTCTCTCTCTCTCAGACACATACGCACTCACACCACAATTCACATCACTCTCAAACCCAGAGTCTCATGCACACAAACCACACACACACACACACACACACACACACACACACACACACACACACACACCTACACACACACACACACACACACACACACACACACACACACACACACACACACACACACACACACACACACACACACACACACACCATGCACAGGGGGCACCACAATATATGGTAACTTATGAGCTCATTCCCAAATCACAGCCGATATGTTAATAAAACCTGGGGAGTTTTGGCGATTGATTTCCTGTCAGCTTGAAGCTGAATATCGGACTTCCAAACTCCAGGGACGATTTGTTCAGCCTCCTTAATGCAGCCTCTGGGTCATTTATTTTTTAAATGGATAATATCAGCATAATTCATGCACTCCAAAATTATTATCATTATTTTTTATTTTTTTAAATAACCAGTTTTATCATTCACTGTGCTGGGGGAAGTTTTTTTATTATTATTAGGGATTAATTTACCTGCTTGATGTAATTAAAGAACTGCTGCTAGTTTAGATTTGTGAAGTTGGGGCATGGTCTTAAAAACCCCTCTGGTGATGTCAAGGGTGTTCATTTGTTACATCCACTACATGTGCTTCCAAGCAAGGAAGACGATACACCTACCGAGTCTCTCACAGTATTCCTGGAGACAAGCGCTCCCCAGCACACCTACCTCTCCCCTTGCCCAAATAACAATGGTGATGCAGTCAAACAAGATAGGCCTGAAAAGGACAGGCAAGACGATGTACACAGCATAAGACACACAGACACAGCATAAGACACACAGACACGTCCTCTCATACAGGACCAATGCAACATATTCAACACAGAAACAGATCACAGCACACGCTGGACATCCAGAAGGGACTAGAACAACCCCCCCAGGATGAATTAAGACTGTATAGGGTAGCAGCATGAAACAGCACACAAAACATCAGGTATTTTTTCTGCTAAAGTGCTTGTAGGTGTGTTTGTGCATTCATATCTCTCAGTATGGAGGGGTTAATGTCTGTGCTTGTCTCTCTCTCTCTCTGTGAGTATGTGTATGTGTGAGTAAAAACAATGGTGTGTGTGTGTGTGTGTGTGTGTGTGTGCATGATCCTGTGCAGTCCCGCCG
>NC_045172.1:12676827-12784327 GCF_900700415.2 Clupea harengus
GCCCACACTTATCTTGACAAACTGTTCCACATATACGCAGCTGTTTTGGATGTAAATATCAGGACATCGTCTGGGGGAATGCGCGGTAATGAAACCATGAAGCTAATTGACTGCTTGAATTCCATTTCTCCCTCTACGTCTTCTTGCGTTCCGGAGGGAAGCACTTCGGTTGTGGAGACGGAGTAAAAACAACACGCCGAAAGGAATGAGGCCTTTAGCAGTCCGCAGACGTCCGTACCAGTGAAGGTGGCTATTCGTTTCCCCTTCGCTTTCATTCTTCCTTGAGATGAGCCTGTCACATCCTCTATGCCCAATATCAATCCACCAGTTCGCAAACGGCCACAAAACACCGCAGGCTAGCGCCAGGGAGCCGTTACTCAATTCACATTTTCCACGCAATGGCATTTGAAAACACTTTTGCCAAATCACATTTGAATGTGTGTGGGTGCGTGCGTGTGAGTGTGTATGTGTGTCCTGGTCCTCAAGTCCACACTATTTTATTCGTTCTCAGACGCAAGTGAGTGACTGGATGGTCAAACGTCCTGCTGCCTAGACCACAGCAAACTGAGGAGATGTATAGACAGATTCTTTACGTTTGTTTATATATTAGTTTTTTACATTACTCACAGTAGCTCTAGGCAAAGGTAGATCATCTGAGACATGTCTAGTTGGACAATGGAGTGTCAGATCACAGGCCTCTCTCAGTACAACCAGTCAACCAGTCAAAGAATGTCAATTTCAGCACCCTGGACAGCAACTGTGAAGTACTGCGTAGCCGCAGAGCAGCAATGAGACAAACAGCTTTGAACACGCCATAATTCGGCAGAATAATTTATTAAGTTGCGGCAGCTTTGCAAAGCGCTCTGAATAAATGGTACAAGGCACACTGAACTGTTATCAAAAGAGGAGAGAGAGAGATGCCCGTAGAGAAAAAAAGGAAAACATTGTGGAGCCATCTTCCAATCTGTCCAGGGAGAAGATGAGAGCAGGTGTCTTGCCTCTTCTTTCATTACTACAGCTGTGTGGGAATTAGATTTATATAAAACCCCATAAAAAACAACACCCTATGTTTTCCACACTTTAAAAAGGGCTGCCTTGCTCCCAGTGGTGGCTGAGATTGGATGGGGAAATGTGGTCTAAAGACGGTAAACAATTTTTAGCTTCTACGGATGCTTGGCAGGGGCAGCCGGCGAAATAAAGGTGATTTACCGGGAGGAGAGGCTTGCAGCACCGGCGCACCAGCGACTGAATGAAACGGTAAACAGCCAGCGGTAGGGACGCTTATTTATTCAACCGAGCCATTACATCCATAGCTATCTCTCCATCCCCCCCCTCCTTCACTCACTCAGTCACTCACTCTTTTATCTCTGTCCCCTCACTCTGTCTCTTTATCCTTCAGCCATTTCTTTCCCTTGTGATGTCATATTCAAACCCTGACCTGTCCGCCTCTCACTCATTCATTCACTTTTTCCATGTTCCTCCTTCACCTTCTTTCTCTCTCTCTCTCTCTTTCTCTGATTCACACGTCCCCCACCTCTTTCTCTTTCCCTCCATCATCCATTTCCTTCACAAACACTGACATTTGTCTTTCTCTCCTCATTGCCTCAACATCCATCTCTCTCATTTTCTACACACCCTCTCTTCCACTCCCACTCTGCCCCCCTCTAAGTCACTCTGTCTTTCTCTCATTTTGTTCCTCCATTACCCTCTCCCCTCCTCTCCCTCTCTCTCTCTTTCTCCCTTCCCCACTTCATGCCTCCCCTCTCTTCTTGATGAAGTTCAAGTGATTTGGTGATTTGCTGTATAGTGACAGGCTTATTTCTGGGAAGATGCATGTTTCTGTGCAGTCTTCCCTACCTGTTCTCCTCCTCTTCCTCCTCCCCCCCTTTGGTCTGACCTGGGTCAATCCCACTGCTCAGGAGATGGGATCAAGCCATCACTACTGCACATGGCCCAGACTCAATCAGGCTGACAAGCTGAGGGGGGGTAGATGATGAGAGAGAAGGAAGGGAAGATAGATAGATAGAGAGAGAAAGAGAGAAAGAAAGAAAAAGAAGAAAAGTGAGGTGAAGCGAGAGGGAGAGAGGAAGAAAGGGGGAAGGAGAGCATGGTGGGAGAGAGTGTGGATAATGGGGGTCAATGAACAAGCACAATTACATTACATGGAAAAAGAACAGAAAAAAGGGAGAGAGAAAGGAAAACCAGACAGTAAGGAGAGAGAGAGAGAGAAAGAGAAAGAGAGAGAGGGGAAAGAGGAGACAAACAGGGATGTAGGTGATGGGGGGTGGGTGAACACACACAATCACATCCCATGAAAATTAAAAGGAAAAAAAACACCCACACACACACACACACACACACACACACACACACACACACACACACACACACACACACACAGGGACTTGCTAGGGAATCAGCAGTCCTTGGACGTCCTAATTTTATCTTCAATTAAATGTTAAACACCCCCACACTGACAAAACTGTGGCATATGAGACACATTAGCCCGGAAGGTCAGGACCGACCCAGCTGCAGTTGACTTTCACTACATTTCCCAGAAGGCTTTTGTTCTGAGGTGGGAGGGCCAGAGGTCACCCCCACAAGGCCACAGGAGGCATGGCTATTTTTCACCACTGTGAGTTACATGAGAATGAAAATAGCTGTATAGTTCACTCACAGATCTGACACATACACACACGCATACTACACAGGTAGACGTACACTCACACACATATGCATATGCTCAGGTAGGTCAGACACTCACACACATACGCAGGTATAAACAGACAAATACAGTATGTGCATGCTCACACATTCACACACAGGTAGACTTACACTGACACGCTTGTGTGTATGCTCAGATCACACACACATACACACACACAGGTACTAATATACAAATGCACGCATGCTTATACAGACATACACACAGACAGACAGACAAACAGACAGATATACACCCCCACACACAGGCAATAACACGCAAATGCATGCATGCTTACACAGACACACAGACACACACACACACACACACACACACACACACACACACACACACACACACACACACACACACACACACACACACACACACACACACACACACACACACACACACACACACACACACACACACATCTGGAGATGTTCTACTTCCCAGACTTCTTCTGAGTGAGAGAAACATAAACCCCATGATGCTCTACTCTCCTCTCCTCTCAGCAGCTTGTGTTCAGAGCTCTGCTGCTTCTTCAAGCTGCTGAGAGGCACATCCTCGCACTGCAGCAGAGGGAAGAGAGTTGACTGGGATGACTGATATGTCTCCTCTCTCTGGTCCCGCTCTTCCTCTCTTCATCTCTTTATACAGTCCTTGGCGTAGAAATCAGAGAGGAAGGCACAGAGGACCCAAGAGAGAGAGATAGAGAGAGAAAGAGAGAGAGAGAGAGAGAGGGAGAGAGAGAGAGGGAGAGAGAGAAAGAGAGAGAGAAAGAGAGAGAGAAGGGGGATGGAGGGCATGGTTTAGAGAGTAATGGTAAGAAAAAGAGATGTGAGAGGGGAAGGAGAGTGTGTGGGGGGGAGGAAGGGGAGAGAGAGATAGAGAGAGAGAGAGAGAGAGAGAGAGAGGGAGAGAGAGAAGGGGGATGGAGGGCATGGTTTAGAGAGTAATGGTAAGAAAAAGAGATGAGAGAGGTTAAGGAGAGAGATAGAGAGAGCAAGAGAGAGAGAGATAGAGAGATGGAGAGAGCAAGAGAGAGAGATAGAGAGATAGAGAGAGCAAGAGAGAGAGAGAGAGATAGAGAGAGCAAGAGAGAGAGAGATAGAGAGAGAGAGAGAGAGAGAGAGAGAGCAAGAGAGAGAGAGAAAGTGAGACCCCACTGGGAGATCCCAAGACTCTAAAGTCTATGTAGAAAAACGGCGGAATGAATCTTGGCACCCCGTCTGCGGCTTTTAAAATCAGCAGGGTCCGCTTTCTGAAGAGCTCCCTTTCCTCCCGTTCTCTCAAGTCTGGTGCAGATAGACTGCCAGGACCCCCACCTCTCTCACACTGTGTGTGTGTGTGTATGTGTGTGTGTGCGTGTGTGTGCGTGCACGGACATGTGTGTGAGTTTGGGTGAATGGATGTTTTTGCATGTAGTGTGTGTGTGTGTATGTGTGTTTGTTTGTGAAAAATAATCAGGTACGTTAGTGCATTTTTTTATGTGTTTGCCTGTATTCATTTCTAGACAATGACTGTAGAGAACACATTGATGTATTTGGAACTTTTACAGCAAATTTTACATATTATATTTATACATAGACATATTATATTTAAACAGCACTAAGAAAACCTGCTATATTAAATGCACTACAATCCGAGGATATGTTCTGTCTGGTTATATAACCAAGTGTTCTATATTTGTTAGTGTATATCCAAGTGTTTGGACAGTTCAATAAAATGAAATAAAAAAATACAATTCAGACTGACTGTCAATCTCTGAAAGAAGCAAACCAGCTGACCCAGGACTGTGTCCTCAACACACACACACACACACACACACACACACACACACACACACACACACACACACACACAAACTTCCCAGGTCAAGAAGTATGACATGTTCATTAAAATAAGCACAGCAGACACATTAGAAAGACCACCATCATTTATTTGGTCTGTTAGAAGAAGAAAGGGAGAATGAGGGATCATAGGAGATTCAGGGACAGAGAGAGAGAGAGAAAAAGCGAGAGAAGGAGCGAAAGACGAACATATTGATTCGAGACAACAGAAAGGGGATTGGGCGGCGCAGATTGAAGGAGATGGGGACAATGTGCAGGGGATTCGAGGGCAGCGCAGACTGACATTTTGCACCTGACAAACATCCAACAATCAGCACTCACAGCCACTGCCACCACTCCGCCTCCACACCCCCACACCACACCACACCACACCACACCACACCACACCCCGGCACCCTGCATTATCGATGAGCTGAGAATTTGCGCCATGAAAAGAAAATGGAAATGTCACCCTTTTCATCTCTGATGTTAAGCCGTCCTAAAATATTACTCCTCATATCTGCCATCTCTCTCTCTCTCACTCTGTGACCTGGTTCTCACTTTGGTTCAGCCGCAGATTTTCACACAGACATGCACTGTGACTGCATAGATTTACACGCTTCCAACAAGGTCGTAAAACGCAATACATGAACAGAACCCATAACTGAGGAAAGCAGTTCAGACCCATCCTGTATGTATATCTTGTGTCCAAAGTGAGGTTAATACCAATGGTATGTAAAGTACATGGCCTGCAGACTTCCCATGCAACCCCTGTTGTAATACCTCATGTAGCCAAAATTAGTGAAAAGGAAAAAAGCCAAGGTCAGGGCATTAATTCCGTAAGAGTAAATAAATGTAGAAATGCACTGCGTGGAACTCACAGTGGATTAAAAACATCTGCTAAATGAGTCATTGTAATTTTAATTGCAATGATTTGCAAAAAGAAACAATTCCGGCGTCTTCTCATTCATTTCCCTCTTCCTATTTTTATCTCTTTCTATACTTTACAAAGCTGGCGCGCGCCAGTGTTTTGAAACGCTGTTTTTTTATAGATGCAAACCCGCTGTGTATTAGGGGGGTGTTTATTGTGTTGCTAAATGGTGGAAATCATTCGCAGGGAGTAATTAACAGAGTTATTTTTCAGCGTAATTGCCGGTTTTGTAAACTGTTTTGATGGGCGGACAGCCACATGGGAGGTAGTGTGATTACTTATTGATCAGTGGTTGGTGGGTTCGGAGGCAGAGGTGGGTGGGTGGGGGGCGCTCAAGGTGAAGAAGGTCAGGCTTCTTAGTCATTCCCGCAGTGAGAGGGGGCAGGCCCTTTGTACAGGGGACCATGCACCAAGAATAAATGCAGATTAGAGGAGTGTGTTTCGGAGGGGGGGGAAAGGACAGAATTATATATCTGTGCTGTGATGCTGACCACCCAGTGGGAGTCAAATTGCAAACCAGTTAGGTATTTAAAAAAAAAAAATGTTTTCTCAAAAATAACGTCAATAACTCCATAAAAAACGTGCTTGTTCCCCATAGAATGTTTGCAAGTGGTACATCATCTGTCTCCAGACTTGCAGCTCACAGCAACGGACGGTCAAAAAAAAACCCAGAGAAAACGAAATAAAATGTCTGCATCAGAGAACTTTCCTGGCATTTACCGTAAGAGGCTGGTTCCTCTCATGTGTCAGGAGCCATGTGGCCAGGGCAGGTCTGTGAGGTTCCCCGGCGCGGTCCCCGGGAGCTTACCCTCCGACTCCTCTCAGAAGAGCCTCCTTTCAAGTTCCGCCGGCGCCCTTGACATTTCCTAAAAGCCCTCGGATCTGGGGGTCAGCCTTTGTAGTGGGGGATGCCCACAGAGAAAAGGGATGGTGGGGGGAGGGAGGGGGAGCGGGTAGAGGGGTGAAGGGAGAGTCAGAAGGTGACAGTAATGATGCTATCAAGCCTCTCATCATCGGCAGAGAAAACGGGTCCAGGGGAAAGTTTGCTTTACGGCTCAGGAAAGACAGCCAATAACACAGCCGGATAGGGACATAAATCAGCGACTTAATAACAGCATAATGTGGGATCAATATGAAGACAAGATGGAATCTGATGGGGTTATATTTTCTGGCTGGTGAAAGGTGTGAGTGTGTGTTTGGGGATAAGGGGGGTGGGGGGGTGGGGCTGAGCAACGTGTCCATAATTTGTGTCACATGACAATAAAAAGAGAGCATGGCGCATTTAAAGCCCCCAGGTCAAGGAAAAAAAATCAGGCTTTAATATGAGAAACCCCCAAAGTGGTCAAAGTATTGGCTCTCTTAGTGCAAAACAAGCCCAGTGAATTACAATAGTTACATTATGAGTGGTTTAAGGTGGCAAGGAACGTAAATCATTGGACTGCAATAAACAGAGATTCAGCTGGGATTCCAGTCAACATTTATATTAAATTACAAGTGAGATGATTCGGTGCAGAAGATGGATGCAACAGCATCATTACCGTGTGCAGGAGAGAGTATGATAATGTGGTCACAGCCAAGACAAATCCTTCTCCAGGCACAAAAATTGTGGCCCACATGTACCGCTGCCCAGCCATGCAGGCGTCGGTGAGGGACAACTGAGCACTATCCCTGAGTTTAATTATAATCTTTCTCAGCTGGAAACTAATAAAGCACTGAACTTCTATTGAAGACATTAAACATTTCAATGACAGTCTTGAGGGTCAGATTTTGATGGATGGCATACAAGAAAGAGAGAGAGAGAGAGAGAGAGAGAGAGGGAGAGAGAGAAAGAATGAGAGAGGAAAGATGGAGAGGCAGAGAGAGAGGCACTGGAGCTTTGCAGTGCTCACTACTGTGCTTTGTGGTGATGAGAGGTGTGTAATGACAAACGAGTGCGGTAGCCACAGCATGGGGCCTGGCAAGGAGAGGGAGAGGGAGGGAGCGAGAGAGGAGGGAGAAAGAGGGAGCACCACGTAGGGAGAGAGAGAGAGGAAAAGAGAGACAGAGGTGGGAGAGGAAGAGAGAGGGGAGAGACTTCCTCTTGTTTGGTAAATAAATAAGCAGCACGGCTGTCAGAACGGCTGTATATTTATCACCTTAATAGCCACCTTGGGGTTGGTTAAATGTTCCAAGGAAACATCAAGGTCATTCCATTGGCTAAATAACGTAATAAACTTTAGCTAGTGCCTGATTTGTGTGTTTCTTAATGTTGTGGAAATGACCAGCTCTCTGTGGCAACGGCGTCTAATAAGCTCTTCTATCTAGCAAATAAGGTTAATATGTTTTGTTGGATCATTTGCCTCTCGTGCATTATAAGGGGGCCGACAGACAGATAGCTTGCTGCGATGCAGAATTGCGTTGCCTTGCTCTTCGCACAGCAGCTGTTTTTCATTTCGTTTTTCATCAACAGCATGTCGCCGATGCTTTTATCGGGACAAAAAAAAAGAAACGTAAACGTAATGAATAGACACGCATGAATGCAACCCCGCCTTAAATGTCATAATTACACAATGACCAGTCTAGTCCCACCTTAAATGTCATAATTACACAGTGACTAGTCCAAGCCCAGATGCTTTGCCGTCGAGTCTAATTCTGTCTTGGACTCGTTGCTCCTCTGATGAGAGGGATCGGAGACAACGGAGAGTGTCTTGGACTAGTTGCTCCTCTGATGAGAGGAAGCGGAGACAACGGAGAGTGATGCGTGCTCAGCAGGCGACCCTGTCGGGCTCACTGATCCATGGCGCTTTAACAACAGGCCGACCAATCACCTCCGGAGGGAAATGACAGGCCTGGAAATTGCATCATTCTTTACCGTGTCATTAAGCCTCATCCTGCCATCTTACCCTCATCAAGATGGTGGAAGCTCCTTGGGGTAATGCTGTGTTTTTTTTTACATGATAGCATCAGAAGCAGAGGATGCTGGGGTTGGGGGGTAAATACATGCCCCTGGAGGGTCATTTGAGGCATCTCTTCGGACACATCCGCCCTTTTGACCTGCGTGAGTGGCCACGGAGGCCTGAGAACCACTGAACCAGCCGGCGTGATGGCTGTTGGTTCAATCGATACAAGGTATGTTCACTTTTTAAATATATGAGCATACATATTTCTCAGCAGTAATCATTAATGGCAGCACTATCAGCAGCATACAAATGTATTCATTCATATGCCCCCCCAAGCAGTTTTCAGTCAATGGATCTTGTCAATATCCATCTGATTTCACTCGGGTGAAAATTGCACCTATAAATCTGCAGAGGAAAGCTGCAGCACAACAACCTGCGTGATTGCTTTTGACATGCTGTCTCTGAGAATATGACCGAGGCTTTGCGTCGGAAATAAATGAAACTCAATACAGCCCTACGAAACGGCTGTCACAATGATTTTTCCCCCTTCTTTTTACGAAACATCGCACCGAGGATTTTGGGGATAAAACCCTGGCATGTGTTCTTTTGGAAAATTAATGGTGGTTTGCTGGAGTTAGTGAGCACAGTATTGATTTTAAGGTTGTTTGAGTGAAAGGCAGGCAATCAAACAGCAGATGGACCTCAGTGTTAGTATTTGGGATCACATGAAAGCACAGAGACCCTGAGCTATGGAGAGACCTTGGGTGTCAACACGGGAAAGGCTGATAGCGACAATGGCTTTCATCTTTTTCTGTCTCTCTATAAATTGCAAGGGTCACTCCACAAAGGCCACTCCAAGCCCTGTGGCATTGACACATCCCGTAATGACCAAGAGCTCTTAAGTTGTCAGAGGTGTGCGTTCCTTTCCATTTTCAGAAAGAAGGAGAGAGAGAGAGAAAATAAAACACAAACTTTCTGGGAACAACTTAAACGGATCGCCCAGAGAGACGCCAGAGGATGTGAGCATTAACACAGGCCATCGTGTTATCAGAACCAGAGTCATAACGTAATTGTACTGAGGTCCCCCCCTGTCATGTCACCCTATCACTTTAAAATTCATTAAAAAATTTGCAATCGAAACATGGCCCCTTGACCTTTTGCATAATTCTTTTCATGAAGGGCACAGGCTAGACTCTCACCTCCTGTTGTAAATGTGGGGAAAAGAAGTGTACCCCCACCCCCCTTACTCCAACCCCCCTTCAATGGAGTCTCAGTGTGGCTCAGGGGGTCTTTGCTAAAGATTTATTACCTTTCTCACAACCCTTTGGCTCTCTAAAAAATGGCTATTTAAAAATAAATGTTAAACAGTCAAGGTTTTAACTTTGTGAGGAAACTGCATTAACCTTGTGGCCTTCAGAACTGCTCTCACCTTGAGTGTGTGCATGTGTTTGTGTGTGGGTGCATGTGTGTGTGCGTGGGTGTGTGTGGGTGTGCGGGCTGTGAGGGAACCTGAAGCAGGGGTCTCACACACTCCACGGACATGCTACAGTGACCATAACGATAGCAGAGAAATCCCTGAAGGCTGTATCAACTGAAAAGGCCAAAACGATCATAAGTGATGAGGCATAGCATTGGAGCCCATAGACACCACCGGTGGCTGGCTAAAGGCTGTTTTGGGCAAACAGGCAGATTTGAACACCAGCACACTCCTAGTGCCCAGCGCACACATTTACCTCAAAGTGTTCATGTTAACAAAAGGGGACATCACGTGTTTCAGTTCATTGAATTAACTAGCCTTATTGAAAATATCCCAAACCATAAACCATATTTTTGGAGAACTGTGCAGGTCAATGTGGTCTTGTTTACACTGAAAAACAACAACAATCCTTCATCAAATTTCAAGATGCAGCCTGTAGGAAGAATACAATTCGATTATGTGTTTTTTTGTTGGAAATATTTGCATAGTTGACATTGCCCTTGTCCAACATCATGTTAATTCAGACCTTGGAGGATAAAATGACTTATTTCTGTGAGTTAGAAATGTCTGACGGACCTTTGTGGAAGCTGTTTCCTGCTGTAGTTTATCACAAGGGCAGTGCACTGCCTTCCTCTCCCTTTAGTTTAAAGGCTTTCAGAAAGAAACCTTCTCTTTGGCTGATATGACACCCACAATGAAAACAGCTGAGGATACAATTAAATTAAATTGCGGTTCAACTCCCTGAACTCTGCACATAACCCATTACCCAACAACAAGCAAAGAAATCGGGATGCGTTAAATGTGTAATGCACCTTTAACTCATTTTGTTAAAAAAACTAAACTTGATGAATAGATCATGTATAAGAACCTAAGAGGCTCTGGGGCTATGGCATCTGTTCCTCTGTGCTATTTTTGAATCCTCACCTTTAGAAAAAAAAGGGCTGTTGAATTTCATGTGACAGAATATAGGGCTCCTACCTCAACGCCATACTGAAGTTAATGTGTTGCTGTGCAGAGAACTGGTTCAGGACCAAAGAGATTCTACAGGGAGACACTTAAGGGTTTTTTATTTTCAAAAGTTTTGACATCAGAGCCAGTTTGAGACAGAGCAGAAGCTAATATTGTGCTGGCCTCTTGGGCTTCATTTACATATCAAACATCTTTTGGTCTTGTGCTGACTAAGATACTGAGAAGTTATTGGTCTTCATTTTTTTTTTTTTTTTAAAGAGGACCAACTCTGAAACTATCCACTGAGTGAAATATCAAGAATGCCGTTTTTTCAAAGTTTTTCAAAACATTTAGCTAGCTGACTTCACATCCTGTTACGTACTTCTTGAATACATGATCTGAGTAAAAAACAAAAAAGGCCTCTTTGGTTCTGTATTCAGCAATACAATATTTCATCGTGACAAGGCTATACTAAGTAAAATGGAAACTTTCAAAAAGACTGCCTGTCTGTAAATTACGTTGCTTTGCCACAGCACATTGTAGCAACGAGGTGGACGTAGACAATGTTCAATATAGATCAATATTAGAGAGAGAGAGTTACAAACGTAAGATTTTTAAATTGTTTAATTTATTAAACACAGAGTTCTTGGTGTGGATAACTGATCAGTAGGGTTCAGGGTCTTATACTGTAACCGTAGCACAAGAATTCTGTTTGAATGCCAGTACGTTGTTGTTTTTTTTTGCAGTCTATTTCTTCCTGTGTTCATGACTATGGTGAACGGTTTTGATTTAGTTTTGTCCTTTCTTCTCAGACTTTTGTCCAGAAAACAACCTTCAAACAACAAAGACAGAGAACAAAAGGAACAAGGACCCAAGCCTTATTTTAGCGAAAGAGTTTCTGTTTGTGGGAGGTCACTGATTGCAAGGTCCTACTTACTTTGGAAATCTAACACAATAAGACAACACTTATTTCTGTAAATCACTTCCCAGCACTCATGTCCAAGTAAGGACTGACGTCCTGACATTGTCCCCATGCCAGCAAGGATATGATATGCGTCATCAATGTCCGTTAGGGTGATATCCGATGAAATGCTTCAGCAGGATTGCCGAAGGTTTCTCATTCCCCTGTTTGTTGACACGGCACAGAATCATCCAAACAAAGCGAACGTGATGAGGCAAAGCAAACAGGGAAACTTTAATCCTACCTACTCCACTCTCACTACTGTGGTGGCATATTTAACGCTGTGGCTTGTGTGCTGACTTCTTGATCAGTTTTGTGTGTGGGAGTGTCTGTTATAGAAGTGGTAATATCACTAATGATGGTATGCTACTGTAAAAAAAAAAAAAAGCATTGATACTACAGTTAATTTCTTCTTAATTAAGTTCTTTGTGAATTTTGCCATATCATATTTGCAACAATCAACAAGTTCAAGAAGAGCTATTCTTCATTGTTCACAACTTTCAACTTACACAACTTCCAGCACCTTATAGCTATGGTTACTAGCTATGGTATCTTTTATTCCACAGTAGAATCAAATGTTGAACAAAGTGTGTCACCACTGGCTTTAGAGCAGTGGTTCCCAAACGTTTCATGGTATGACCAGCTTTGACGATGAGAAAAGAATTACTCACATGGCCTATTACCTGTTTCTAATAAAGAAAACCAGATGTCCATCAGCTTTTGCATAGCTTTTATTTGCAATTTTTTTAATTTCATTTAATCAATCTGTTAAACTTATTGGTTAAAATATTTCATCAGTTTTATTTTACATGTTCAGAGCTCTTGTTTGAAATGGATCAATTCTGGGCAGATCAAAAATGGTTTTATGATTGGCTAAGTAGTGTTCCATTCTTAGGATCGAATGATATTAGGCGCATGTCAGTTGTGTTAATAGTTAGGCTAACTGTCTAGAAATAGGCTAAACACTAGGCCCTGACCAGTACAAAGTAGCCTATAAACTCATCATCAAATAGGTTAGTTACAGGCAACTATGCTGTAGGAGCAATGCCATACTTAATTTCATCGGTAGTTGGTTGTTTAGGGAGCCACTGCCTAATAGGTTTACAGCCTCTTCCATTGATATGGAACATAGTGTCGGTGGGAACTGAAAGGTCAATTCTATCTTTTTTCTTTTTCAACAACTACGCCAAGGGTAAGAAATGTTCTATGTTCTGTTTTCATTTTGACAATCATAGTTGGACACAGTGTTCTAAGGAAAACATACCAGTCCTGACAAACACACAGAGGGCAGTGTGGCCATCTTTGGTGAAGAGGTCCTATTAAGGAAAGAGCTTCCTAGCAACAGTCACCCAGGAACAGACACATATTGTCCTTAAATTGGGTACTGGTCATTTTTGGCTTATTAGTCTACACTTAGACTTGGGATTGGCATACCACTCTTCTATCCCCCTGATGATGCCAAGGGCTGAAAAAGTGCTCAAGCAGGGACTTTGAAACTGACCTTGAAAGAAAATAAGGGAAGGAGGTTTTCTGGAAAGAATGCTAGTGTTGTTCAGAGCAAAGGCTTTGCTTACATTACCCATAGAATCCAAATAAAGGGGGGGGGGGGGCAGTGGGGGGAGGTTGGAGGTGGTGAGAGACTAACAAAAATAAAGAATCACAGAAAAAAGTCTGAAATGTAGTGAAATATAGTGTGCATTTGTATGCAGGCAGAACTCTGGAAGATGGAAAGAAAGCGACGGAGACAAAGGGAGACAAGAGGAAGAGGGAGAGAAAGGGGAGTCATGTTTCCCATCTCGGCAGGATGTGACTTCACCTGTGTAGCTCCTCTCAGAAGGCCCTGCCTTATAGAGAACAGCCTGAGGGAGACTGTTTAGTGAGCGCTCTCTCTCACACACACAACGACCTCCAGCACCCCCCTGCTACAAACACATACACACACACGCACCACATACAAACACACGACACAGACAACATCCGTGCTTGCAAATGTACCCAGGATCTCTTTTCAACTGTGCCCAAGCAACAGCCTGGGTTCAATCCATGTCTGACTATTTATTTATACGTGTTTCTCTTCCTGCCTGCTTCTAATTTGTTGAAATCTCAGTCTGTGGTGAAAAGCAAAAGCTGTTTTAGCGAATGAATAAAACATCGCGTGGGGCACTGTCTGTGCTTTGTTCTGTGTGTGGCTGCGTGTGTGCCTGTGTGAGGCAGTGTGTTGGTGTGTATTTGTGTGTCTTTTTCTTTTGGTCTTTAAAACCCTCCTTTTTTCAGAGAGTTTGGGGAGTAGCTATATTTACAATTTGTGTTGTGTTTTGATTTTACACGAACCATGTGCCAGGGGGGGGCGGAAAGGCACAGAGAAAATCACATTTGCCATCCAGGCGTGAATCAGAAACGTTCAGATTTAATTCATAGGAACACAACTTCCTCAGTGAGCATTCCCATGAACATCTTATTTAACCCGGTTTTTGCCCCAACTGGTGAGCCCCAGGGCTCGGCTCCTGTCACTAAAACAAACACAATCGTGTTATCATCCATGTGCTCTCATGTTGTCGCTTTAACACACTGTGGACCAGTTTAACCACCAATGAAATTGTTCCAATTTGTAACAACGAAAGTGCAATAACTCTTGTTGCTTTAACACACTGTGGACCAGTTTAACCACCAATGAAATTGTTCCAATTTGTAACAACGAAAGTACAAATCAAATATCTCATAGTTTCTGATTAGGTTGGCCTATTTTATCACAATATTAACAAGCTCTGGTGTTTTTTACAAGGGCCTAAATCCTGAGGTTCCACATCAAAATGAGTGCTGACAACCTGCCACTCTGTTCCCAATCAAGCTAGCTTTGGTTAAACAGCAAATTGCCAGTTTGCATTCTTAGTGCCCCTAAGGTAAAGAAAGCATTCAATGCAACAGCACTTGCATGAACAACTACAAAATGCGGCCTACGCTGCCCAACTAAACCAGAGCTGAAGGGGAAAGTGGAGTTTGAAGTGTTTTTCAAAGTGAACTGCAAGGTTACTACTTCACTGCTCTTTAATGTACATGAATGCAACACTCATGAGGCTGCTCTGCGCTGAAGGTGCGTTATCACCAGTGACCAAAGTTATGATGAGGAAATGACATGCTGAGGATGGAGGGGAAAGGAGAAAAAAACAGCCCAGCTTATCACAGGTGCAGGCCCTGGATAATTACAGCCCGAAATAACAATAATCTAGAGGCAGTACCCGATGTGGCACGGATAGAGCTAAGTCCATAACTCACCTGGGAGGAGTACCGCTATTTTATCTTCAAAGCTTTCCGCCTGCATTTGACTATCTCCTCGGGCGCCTGTTCAAGTGCATGTTAGTACACACACTGTCCCAGGTGTCCCACTGGTTATTTATCTAGCGCTCAGGCATCTGCGTATACCCCCTTCTCCCCCACACCCCCCTTAGTTCCTCTGTTCCGCACCATTCATGGCAAAACAAGCTTCCGCCTCTTTTCTTACTCCCCCCCCCCATCCCATCTCTCCCTCGACACATTCACAATGGTGTTTAATTATTCAACTGCAAATATAACTCTGCTGATACAGAAAGGGTGAAAAAAATCTAATAATGGTATTGACATCATTAGTCAATTCGGAGATAACTTTAAGTCGGAGATAAACATTACCTCTCCAAATAAATTCAGGGATGCAATCCGACTGCTGCCAAAAGAAATAGTGACAGTTACTCCGTATTCCTAAGTGTTTGCATATTTTTTCTGATTTGTCATAAGGCCTCACATTATTACAAACAAAAGCTTTTATCTACAGAGACAGGACGGCGCATTACAACGAGCTGCCGCGCAAATGCTAATGACACTAGCCACGAGCAGCGGAATTAAAAAAAACAAAACTCTTCAAACCTATTACACGGGAAGTGCCTAATAGCTCTGAGACTACCTAACCCCCCCCCCCACACACACACACAAAAACACACAAATCCTAAATAGAGAATTGACAAACAGGGGCCTCACTTTGTGTAGAGCCCCTGAGAAAAAATATTTACTCTGAAAATCCTTGTATCTTGTCTCCTCCATTTTAATATGCCAACATAGTTTATTGTGGGTAAACGGGTAACTCCATTAAATCACAAATGGAACTACAGATGCCTTTCCACAAGACAATGCGAAGTGTGATTGATCAGCAGCAGGAGAGGATTGCTAAACTTTGCTATGCAAAATGACAACCCTAACACTGATTATTAAAATGATATAATCTGGAACACATGAGCAAACAGCACACAGTAGTTGTTATAATTAATACAATAATATTCAAAATGGCGGCACAGAGGGATAAAACAGTGATGCTGCCAAGCATGTATTAGCTAAGTATCAGCAGATGAGTCCAGAAATACAGCAGATGAGTATCCATGAAGTCGGTGAAAATGTTAGGTGCTATGTAAGCTGTGAACATTAAAGTAACTCTATGGAGTTTCTGGAGCCGCCAGGTAGGGGGCTACTTTCTGCTGGACTATTCAGTAACTTATTTGCTGTCTTGCTTTGTCTTGTGTTGCACTTGCTTGATGTTTGACTGTGTTAGGAGAGTTGTTGGTAAGCTAGCCAACACAGCTATCACAATAACATTACAAAGAAGCAGACGCGAGAGCACTTATTACTAGCATCAATGTCCAAGCGTGTTATAACAAGCTTGCTAACATCGCTAACGAGATGTCTTGCTTAGCGAAACCTGTTGAAATTTGCTTACTTTGTTTATGACAAACTAGCGAGTCAACAACTTTCCTAACACAGTCAAACATCAAGCTAGTGCAACACAAGACAAAGCAAGACCACAAATACGTTACTGAATAGTCCAGCAGAAAGTAGCCCCCTACCTGGCGGCTTCAGAAACTCCATAGAGTTACTTTAACTAGTGCCCTATGTTGCTATCGGCTAAGTTATGTTACCCTGTTGGCTGGAGGTAGTTGAGTGGCTAACGTTAGATATCGTTGTCACTTTGAATTAACATGAGCAAAACTCCCCAACACCTTAAGACACATGCTAGTGATAGACACTGGTATCCATTGTATTTAGCCTCCTTCCTAGCATGCCCATCTGTTATTAAGCTGCATTACTGGTGGTATCTTCATTTATTTGAAAATTAAAGCAGAATTATGCTTGGATGGCCCCGTTTCTTGCTTGTCCTGAAACATAAACAATCTGAGGTATATGAAGGTAAAGGTCAGAAATGGTAGGTTACATACCAAAAAATCTCTGATAACAGACAGATATGTCAATTTAATGGTGTCATTGAAATGAAAGATCTATAATCTTTCATTTAAAGTTTGGGCTAATCTCTAATAAGCAATTTGATAGGTAATGTAATGGCGTGCTTAAAATGGCATATTATATTGCTTTGCAATGCGGTATGATTGAGCCATCATACTAATGACTTTCTTCATTATGCACACATGCCTAAGTGGCATGTAAACAAAAAAGTCACCCCTGCCCGGAGTGCGGATCAGCCTGAAAACCAATAGCGCAAAGAATAGCGGCACCTGAAACAGAGGATGTTGAAAGCCGCATGTCATTCCTCTGCTTGGACATCTTGAACCTGAAGTAGCATAAAAAATATCAAAAGATCTATTTGAAAATGATTAAATAATAAATCTCAAATCACCATAAAAACAGGCACAGCCTGGGTACCCAAGGACATAACAGTCCTCTACAGCCAGTAACGGATTAGCATAAGGTTAGCTTCAGCGCAGTTAATATGGACATATTTGCAGAGGCTCGGGGACCTGGAAATTGGCTCCTTACTTAGTGATACATCAAACCGCACACCCTGAGCAGTACCCACAGAGAATGGTGGCACTTTCTAAATGAGCTCAGTAGCACCCCGGGGTTGTGTGCTGTCTAATGAAATATTTGTTTTGTAAATGCGCTTGGGAGTGAGTATTGGCAGTGCCCCGGCCCAAACCTCAGGTGTCGAGAACAAAAGGGGGCTAATTCGCCGGAATTACCCGAACACAATCCAAGGTGAACATGAAAAGCCACCTAATATTTTATTATCTAAAAAATGTTCCTCCTTTCTTTCCTGCTTCTCTATGTGTTTCTCCTGCTCTGCCTCTCTCTCTCTCTCTCTCTCTCCCTCTCTCTGCAGGAATGACTGCCATATTCTCATTAAAGATGATCACATCGGCTCTCTCCCGGAGGAAGCGGGCACATAAACGCCGGAGTGGGCCCATGCTGAGCATGTCAGGCCCATCACAGGCCCGGTGGTGGCAATATTCCCATTCGGCCGTAATAAACCCGGCAGAGTTATGGGGACATTTCCATTATGAGTCTTTCCGAGGACAAATAATATGACCTTGGCTGTCAGGCCAATTTGAGTCGCTGCCACCGCCGCGAGTTAAAAGACTCCCCTAGCAACACAAATGTGAGGTGCTGGAATATACGACCAAACTTTCAAACTCTTTCATTAGTGGGAAAGCCAAAAGGGGGCGGAAGAGGAGGGGGACTGGACAATTGAGAGAGAGGGGAAGAGAAAGAGAGTGAGGGGAGAAGAAAGAGAGAGAATGTATTTGGGGAAGTTGAAATGATTCAGCAAAGCAGGGATGTTTGTGTCTTGACAATAAAGGTGATTGGAAATGAAAGAAAAGAATAAATAGAGGGCCAGAGAAACAAACACAGACAGAGATAGAGAGAGAGAGAGAGAGAGAAAGAGAGAGATCAGTTACTTTCCAACAGAACTGGAAAAGTCCACGTAGGAACGGGAACAAACTCCCTGATTAGGGGTGTGGTTGTTTTATAGTGAGTTACTGTTGCCAGTCTTGATGGAGTTTAGCAGACAGCCCCCCCCCCCCCCCCCCCCCCCCATCCAATCCAACACAACCCACACCCTCAGCCCCTCGAAAAAACGAATCATCTCTGTTTGATCACGTTGGCTCTGTTTGAGCACATGTACGTGTTGCAGCATATGCCTCACATCTGGCTGGCAGATATGCTAGTGTGCCTTTCAAAGAGCCGCCTCGACGCCAATCAAACCAGACGGGCAGATGTGTTCCTCTCCTCCACTCCCAATCAGACAGAGCTCTTGGATTGCACCCTGCTGTTTATTATACTTCAAATTAAAGACACACTTTTCAAAGAGAAACGCAGAACGAAGAGACAGAGAGAAAGAGAGAGAGAGAGAGAGAGAGAAAAGAAGAGGAGCAGATTGTCTGTGAAAATTCACCATCATCATCATGATTGCCGTCCATGAATGCGCCGAGTTCAGGAGAGCGGTGAGACCAGCGTGGGACTCAGGCCCGCCAGGGCAGAGAGAACAAGTCTGTGTGTGAAACATGTTAATGGACCCCCGGTTTATTTTTGAACTTGCAATCTTTCTCACTCTCACCATCAGAGAGAGGGGGGGGGGGGGGGGGGGGGGGGGGGGGGGGGGATGAACACTCTGGCTGTTAATGAAAAACGAGTGATTTTTTTTATGCATTATGAGTTTGTGCTCATAAGGATCCCTGCTCTTTTATGTGTGTGTGTGGGTGCATTTGAAGCTTCTCTCTAAGGTCATATTTAAAAAGAGCCATGTAATGTGTGTGCGCATGTCTTTTTCATGCACTACTTTAATTAAGATGCTCCGAGATGAAAATATTTTGACAAGGCTTCCTACCTCCACGGCTGGAAATAAATGGATGAAGTGGGTGAAGTTGATTTGGCTTTGATTCTACCCTAAATGCTTTCTAGAGCTTAATCAGAATCACCCCACTGAAGGCACCACGTGGGATAATTATGAGAAAAGAAATTCCACCTTGACATTGCCCTAATTCACTGAATCCTTTTGGGGACACGTAGTCTAATGGTGGAAACTTTACTACTAATAACGCTACAGCAGGTTTGTGCTACATGTTCCCGGGGAAAAACATGGCTGCTTTAGTTGCACTGAGGGGACTTGATTACTTGTTTTCTTCAGCTGGGTCTTTTTCAGGTCTTTTTCAAGTCTTTCTTCATTGCAGAGCCCCGTCTTCTCTCTCTTCACCCTTGTCAGTACTCTGCATCTCTTGTACATGGATCTCTCTTTCTCTCTCTCTCTTTCTCTACTCGTCTTTTTTGTTTCTCACCTTTTGCTCCCGTACACCCAGTAATCCCCCCAGTGGCTTCGCCCTGGCCACCCCTGTGTTGTCAGCGTCAATCTGTCTGGGTGTTAGACGAGATTACAGAGGGGGAGCTGTAGAGGGGGGCTTTAGGAGAGAGGCGCGCTTCGACCCCCCCTCCCCCCAACACACACACACACCCCCAACCTCAAATCTCCACTCTCTAGCCATCTGCAGCCTGCCGACCTGACACTCATCATTGACTCGGGCTGCACCTGACCTCGCCACGCAGGAAGCGAGTGAAGGGGCTGTCTTCCTCCGCTCATCAATCTCCATTCACTCACCTAGACCATCCGTCTCTCCACTCACCCCTCCATCTCTGGGTCTGTCCATACGTCTGCTGGCCTGCCTGTGTGTCTGTCTGCCATGCATCCCTCACTTTTTGGGTTGATAGTCTCCCTGGGATAATAATATGCTCTGGCAGCTGGTGCAGGCGTTCAGCCCTCTCCTTCACTGTCTCTCTCTCTCTCACTCTTGTTCTCTCTTCCTCTCCCTTCTCTCTCTATCTCTCTGCCTCCCTCCCTCCCTCCCTCTTTAAATCTGTCTGTCCTCTCTTTCTTTCTTCTCCATCTTCCTGTCAGTCTCTGGCTTGTCCAGCACTCGCATGATAGTGATCTGCTTCCTCTCTGTGAGGGCCCTGTTCCCATCATCCCATGACCTCTCCGTTGATTAGCTGCTGGTCTGTCAGCATCGGGCTGGGCTGCAGAGATCCCCCCCCCCCTCTCCTGCCGCGATCACTCACCACACAGGTTTATTCATCTCATTAGGACTTCCAGCGCCACTGCGCTTTCTTACACGGGTTACACAACCCCTGCTCAGCGCCTTCATGATACTGAGCCACACAAACACAAGACTAAGACTTCCTATTAAATGCTCTCTTAACAACCACATTGATAATGCATTATATGTCATTCATAATGTATAACGCCGTGCCTCCTAGTGCATTACAGTGTCTCCCTACGGATTATGTATACACACGCAGTGAAATATATGGATGTTGTAAATGTTGTAATGCTTGTAAAGGTTTTCTATAAGAGTGGAGGTCACAAGAGTGAGTGCGAGATGGATGGAGGCTATTTTGTGTCTTTGTGGAGGTGAATGTATGTTTTATGAGAAGGTATGAACGGCTGTGGAAATATTCCTCATAAAGGGCTTGCAATCAAAGGCCTGCTGGATTTAAATTACCCCTACCTCTCAAGATCATCCAGCGGCTGAAGCATATGAAAACTACTAATGAATCTCAACTGAACATAAAGGTTTTAATTCCTGCTGAGATCATGAAGGAGTGCATGTTATGGCCTGGAGGTAAAAATTAGAAAATGACTTTCATGTAAAAAATAAATAAATCGTGCACATCATAAGCCTCCTAAAGAACTTCTGCTCTCAGTCCATCATGGTATTGCAATGTGAATCTCATTTCTCATCTTCTACATTCAGTGTCTGTCAATCCACTCCTGTCTTGTTTTCATTCACCTTAAGCGCTGTTGAGTTCTTACATCATCGTTACATTCTCAATAATGTTTTTTTTTTCTTTTTTGCACCTCGACTGCATTCATATTTGTGTGAAGTGTCTTTGAAGTGCGGGAGTTTGTGGCGAGGAACTGTTCAAAGACCAAATCTGTCTCTGACTTGGAATGATGTAGATGCCGGCACATCGCTCCTTCAGGCGAGTCTTTACACTACCCTGACAGTTGGTGCAGTGCACCTCCAAGAAAGAGAGAAAAAAGGAAGGGGGGGGGGGGGGGGGTGTTCATGGTATTTTTTTCAGAGCAACAAAACCTGACCTAACAAGAAGTTTTCAGCTTGCAGTGGCAGGCCTCTCAATGTTAAGAGCTACAGGTATCTGCCTTTAACTCCATGCTGACCGGACAAAGTAACGTCTGAGGATGTCAGATAATAAGGACTCGTACAGCAGGGGTTTCAAGAGGAGGTCATCAGACAGACACACACTACACACCAACTGCAGAAATCATTAAGGCCTGCGTTTCTGGAATGATTTCTCCAGGCTGCGTGTGTTTTTTTTTCTTTTTTCTTCTTTTTTTCCCCTGCAGTCTCTCGGCGGCCCCGAAGCATCAGTCCATCGCTACCTGTCTAGGTGCTTCCTGGCGCTAGAGTAAATAATTGACTCCTTCGCTCGTTCGCCGCGGTGCCATGGCAACCGTCGTGTCCGTGTCTCTCCAGCCCTCCATCACCGGCGCTCCTCCTGGAGTGCGCGATCCGCAGTCAATCTGGAGTGAGCGGTCAGCCCCCAGAAGCTCGCAGCGGGTGTGATCTTACATGCTCCATACCACTCAAGTGAGGTGGAAAGGCCGCAGACACAGGGGTTTATCTGACAGCGGTGATGTCGCTGCTGTTGATTTTCTTGGCTAGTGATGTCAAGAGTTTTTGTTGCCCCCCCCCCCCCTTTTTTTACTTCCTTCTTCCCAAAGTCCTGCGGTTCGACGCCAGAGCCTCAACGCCACAACAAACAGAGGTTTCGTAGGGTTGAGTAGTACATGAGTGGGGACACAAATTTATGGAAAATGATGGTGTATATATGTCTGCATGTTTGTGTGTGTGTGTGTGTGTGTGTGTGTGTGTGTGTGTTTGTTTTGGGGGTGGGGGAGTGGGTATGTGTGTGTGTGTGTGTGTGTGTGTGTGTGTGTGTGTGTGTGTGGGTGAGTGAGTGAGTGGGCTTGGATCTGCACATGCACAGTTGTTGCGTGTGCGTCGTTCATCTAATCAACTCTCTGAAACATTTGTGAACGTGACATGTGCCAAGAAAAGAGAGGGAGAGGATGGGTGAAGACTGTGGAAAAGTCTGTCCAATCTGTGCACTGAACAAATCTACACTGGCACAGTTGTGCATCGCAATCCCTCCCGTGGATCCAATCCATTGTTGCTTAGCAAAACACACACACACACACACACACACACACACACACTCACACATAACACGACTGACAGAATTTTGAGAGCTGAGTTTTACACTAATTTAAACAGGTAGTACATGTGTGTACATGACCTGAATTATTTGGTAGCCAAATGCCAGAAGTAAGGCGCAAATCTGTTATGACAGCTCGCTCGTTTGATTCACGCCTGGTAATTGCAGATGACCTTTTAAAAATTCCTCGCTTTCATGTCAGTGCCAATGTTCTTCATAACCACTTTCGCTCCCCATTTGCCTACGTCTGTCTTGCTTTCTCTCTGCCATTTACTCTTCCACTGATTGTTTTTCATTCTGTTCTTTTTCATTATATTCTTTCCTTCATTATTTTGCTTCCTGTCTTTCTCTTTCCTCTGGCTTTATTCCTTTAGTTTTGTTTTCCCTCTTTCTTTCTTTCCAAATCCTTCAGCCAGGCATGACAGCTGTTCACACAAACTGTTACAGGAGCTGACCAGGGAGGACAAACTTCAAGACTTTGCTTTTGCTGAGTGATTTGTTAATTATTTCACATGGTTTGTGTCATCTAACTATGGTGTCAAGTAAGGAAGAAAGAACTCTCAAAGAACTCCCTCTTTATCAAACTTTACAGTCCCATACATTTCGTCTCATAATTAAATGTTGAGATGCTGAGAAATACATTTCTGTATAATTTCTTTGGTGACACACTTACACCATAGGCAATGTTAAAATGTAACTATGACCAAATGTAGTGTAACATTCTGATAGCCACTGTACATGAACACATTGATACTGGGTGTACTTGCATAACCCTAACCTACTGTTATGTTAGCACAATGCCAGTATGTGTTCACCATACTACCACAATTTCAGGCATATTATTGTGGACATTCCACCTAACAAAACAATATCGGTAAGGTAGATATAGAGCAATATGGTTGTACCTCAGCTGTAAATTAGTGGTAAATAATGGTAATATTTAAACAAACAGTATACTTCATTATTTTGTATTTACTATTTCACTTCTTCTCAATAAACACCCTTTTGTGCTTTCATGAAAGAGCTCAGGAGTGTGCATAGCCGTTCCCCAATCAGATCCCTACATTCTCCAGTCCATAAATAGCAATAAACTGTCTGTACAAAGTGTGTATTGTTGTCCCTGACTGAATAAATATGTGGTGATAGGGTGCCACATTCACACGGAAAGGGAAAACTACATCATGGTGTTTCAGTTACAGTTACAGCCCAGAGACACTATTCTAGAAATGTTCATCCAACTGCATAGCTCATCACCTTCCTGTCTGCATCTGCCCAGCCCAGCCTCTCGGTGCGTATTCCTCCCCCAACAGGAGAGCTGGATGGGGCAGGTGAGCGTCTCCCAGCGGCCCTGGACCACTCTGACATGTGGGGGTCACGGAAATAAAGTACGGCCCGAAGTAGGATTCGGGGTCACGGTGTGCCACATTCCATACTGTGCCCTACATCTAAAAATGGACTCCTTGGCCAAGTTTGCACTGACCCGCTAACTGTGCAGCCTGAATGCATGAGCAAGGCATGCAATGCAACTGTTGTCTGACTGCTGCAATTCAAACTTTCACGTTTCAGTGGTTCTGTGCTGAAGGGAAACCAAACCCGGTGTACGTGTTCATTTTAGGAAATCCTCAGATCTCAGACTCAAGTGTCAGACTCAAACCAAAAGTCGTCAGACTTTCATGAGAAATATGTGAAGCCACACGTATTGTACTTAACCTTTGCTACAGTGAAACAGCAAAGACTTTGCCATGCCTCAAGGGATGCCATCACACTTGGATGTAGTTTGCCGTGTACTTTTTCATTGTCCTCAAAAAAAGTCTGGCAAGAGACAAGAGGCGCTGTTATTTTCCACTGTATCCCTCGTCTACATTTCAGGGACATTTTGTTACTCCTCCAGAGCATCTGAACCTTTAAAAGTGGCACCCGTAGTACGGTGTTCATTTTAGGACATCCTCAGATCTCAGACTCAAGTGTCAGACTCAAACGAAAAGGTGTCAGGTCTCAGACCAAAAGTCGTCAGACTCAGGCTAAACCAGGGCTCTCAAGTTTTGAAGACAGGCAAGAGTGACATATCCCCCCCCCCCCCTGACCACTCCCCCGGCCCACCCCCATTCCGCCCGCCCCGCCCCTGCCGTATGCCCACAGACCAGCCCCCCCCCCCCCCCCCATATTATTTTTAGTGTTTTGTTGTTAATAATTGCTCAGACTTGCAGAAAAGATTTGACACATGGCACTGACAATTCAACCAATTACAAAGTATGTATTCAATTTGGGAGAGAGAGAGAGATAGAGAGAGAGAGAGAGAAAGAGAATTATGTTTATTGTAGGTGTTTGTTGCCTTTTTGGACTCTTTTATCATTTTTGGTGTTGGTTCCCATTATATATGCCATAGTCATAGAATTGGATGTATTAATTGTGCTGGTTGACTTCAGTGCCTGCTGTTTGGGCTGATGCCCCTTACTGCCTATGTGCCTTGTCACATCCCGCACACCTGGATGAGCACATAAGGTCTCTTGGCGGCAGATAGTGCACCAGTAATATGAGCTGGTGCTTCCTACAGTAATAAATGGCCATTTAGAGGTCCATTCACTATTAAAAGAGGTCTTGTAGGGCTGCTCCTGGGACTTTTCTCTCTTTTGTTCTAGCCATCTCCTCCACTGTTTCTTCCACCATCTCTTCCACCGTCTCCTCCTCCTCCACCTGCACTGTCTCTTCCTCCTCCACCTGTACTGTCTCTTCCTCTTCAACCTGTACTGTCTCTTCCTCTTCCACCATCTCCTCCTCTAATGTGTTTACAACCTTCTCTGGGCCTAATCTGGCCTTTTTAGTGGGCTTTCCTCTTTGGGCGAAGGACAGGATGCTTATTTGTTTTTTACCTGACATCTTTGAAAGACAGATGCAATGATTAATGCATCCATGGCCAGGATATTTATAACATGCTAGTATGCCTAATGAGCTCGCGATTCACAACTTCACCAGGCGTGAAGAAACCTCGGAATCTGAATAGAATGTTCAAGCAAACACATTTACCAAAAATAATGCCCATAACATCATTGAATATTAAGGGCTGCCTAATATTCGTTCGAATTATAGGCTATATATATTTTTAATAGGCCTACTCAAATTTATTATAGCCTATTAACGAAGTTCGGAGTCAAAGCTATAGTGTAAAGGCAGGCTGTGTTGGCTACAAACACTCATTAAAAACTGATGCTAATCATCTGGGAAATATTCTCTAACTGCAGTCAAGTTGTCATTGCTTGTGTCAAACCATTGTGAATGTGTTGTAACATTAAAACAGGAGACGACTTACTCTTTGTAGAAGACTGATGCTTGGAGCTCCGGAAGATCAATCGCGCGCAATTCTAGGATGCTTTAATTGGTTGCTGGATTAAATCTTACCCAGATACAAATGCTAAAGCCCGCATTTTAACGAACTAACGCGAACTTTAGCAGATAGAATTTCAATCAGAATAGGACACTTGATAGTCTGAAAAAACAATACCTATTTAAAAAAAAATAATACCTCTAAAACCACATTTAACACTTGTAATGGCCTTATATTTGGCAATTTTGATTTATCACCTTTTAATACTTTTAAAAACCCTGCGGACACCCTGTGACAATGACAGAGGTTTTTCTGAGACTGAAGCCGTTTAGCCTGAGACTGACGACTTTTGGTCTGAGACCTGACGCCTTTTCGTTTGAGTCTGACACTTGAGTCTGAAATCTGAGGATGTCCTAAAATGAACACCGTACTACGGGTGCCACTTTTAAAGGTTCAGATGCTCTGGAGGAGTAACAAAATGTCCCTGAAATGTAGACGAGTGATACAGTGGAAAATAACAGCGCCTCTTGTCTCTTGCCAGACTTTTTTTGAGGACACTGAAAAAGTACACGGCAAACTACATCCAAGTGTGATGGCATCCCTTGAGGCATGGCAAAGTCTTTGCTGTTTCACTGTAGCAAAGGTTAAGTACAATACGTGTGGCTTCACATATTTCTCATGAATGATATTGTAGCTCAATGGAAACATGTGTTAACATACCACAGTATCCAGTATATCAGATCACTAGATGCTAACCTGATGATGCACCACATCCCGAAAGGTACACAGCAAACTTCATGCAGGTCTTGAGGTTGTTGAGTTCAGCTGCATAAAACGTACTCACTCTGTGTCTCCTTTTTCTCCTAGTCTCTCCCCCTCTTTCCTTTCACTCTGTCTCTCTCACCCCGACTCCTTCACTCCCTCACCCCTTTGACACTTGTGCGCTTGTGGTTTGGTTGGTGTTACATTCTCTGCAGTGGGTGTTTCTCATAATGAATAATCATCACCTCATGAGTGGATTACACCTTCCGAAGTGGGCCCTTCTTTTGATTCTTGATACTTTTGATTGTAATCCATTTAGACAGGGAAGGTGAAGACACCAGTTTTCACTTATTTAAAAAAAAAATATGAACTGATCATTTTGAGTAAAAAAAGAAAGCTAAATGGGTAATTCCAAACATGGCAGATCATATTGCAATGCATTCAAACTCATTTGGTCATTTAAATGTATTGCCAAAGGAATCACATTTGTGTCATCACCACATTATTTCATTTTCATTTAGTCATTTAGCAGACGCTTTTATCCAAAGCGACTTACATATGTGCGACTTACAATGTATACACATTTTACATTTACACTGATGGCACACTGCACATCAGGAGCAATTAGGGGTTCAGTGTCTTGCTCAAGGACGCTTCGACAGGGAATCGAACTAGCAACCTTCTGATTACTAGACGACTTCTCTACCTCCTATTACCGCCCCAGCTATTAAAAAAGTGCCAAACAGTTAAAAACATTTATAGATCGAAAAATATTTAATCAATCAATCTTACATATTGCAGTAGCGGTGGGTGTCTAGATTAGGACTGGTAACTTGTTTGGATTTCAACTGAAACGTGTTTTCAGTTTTTTTCCGTTGTGTAGACCGACACGCAAATTTAGCTGATACAGGAGGTGGAACCCATAATCACCCTTTCTGTATATATGTCTATGGAAAGCTCTATGACCCTCACAAATTCTCGTCGCGAAATGGAATTCGTTCAGTTGGTTCCATGAGGGTTTGTACACACAGAAATAAATCGCTGTCTAGTACACTAAATAACGCTGTACAACTGCATTTTTTTGCACACATACAAGTTAAATACCCCTTTTGGGTAGGAGCGTATGGTGTTTAAAATCCGTTATCCTGGTTGATACAGAAATCAATATTAAGTAACGTTTACCCGCGTGAGGGCGATTATAGGTCTCGGGCGGTAATACGGGTCGTTGCGATAAGTAAGTAACCATGACATGTTTTTATTTTTCTCTTAGACGGACACACGTTTCATGTCCATATTGTATTGATTGACAAGCCTAACTAACGTTAACGCTTTCACTAAAGATACGCGCACCGATGTAACGGTTACATTATGAACTAGATTATGCTACGTCTTATAACTACAACATTGTTATGAATGGAAACAGCCATGTGTAACTACTATAATGTTACTCTGAGCTGAAACAGCCAAACGGCCGAGTATTGGCAGTGATTAAAGTAGTTGTTGAAAGCTTGTATCAGTAAGCTAACCATCTAGTTAGCTTGCTATCTGTGTATGACGCCTGACCAGCGGTGTTAAGCGTCGTTTCTCGTATATCATACAACTACTGTAACTGATCATGCATAATATGATTGCTATTGATAACGATAACGGTACAATCAGGGGCGGAGATCCCATTTCATTGTAGGGGGGGACAATACATGGTAAAATTTCGGAGAGTAATTCCGGGGGGGGGACATGAAAAAATTGCTTTCACGAGAGCTAGCATAACTTAGCTGCTAAATACCGAATTCTCAATAACATTTACAAACAGAAATTCGAAGTCATTTTTAAATCCTCTAAATGGCATTAAATGTACTAACACAAAATATCTACTCACAGACAAATAATGTCCAAAGTTCAAGAGAACTTGATGCTCAAAATAAGTTCTAAAACAGTTCAATTTGACCTATCAATAAGCCCCGCCACCAATATTTACTGTTCCTAACTCGGACAAGTTATCCGAGCTGACTAGTCAATGGCAGCTATCAGTGTCAAAACGATATCCCAAGAGCCTCGAGACAACTTTTGGAGACAAAAGAACCTGATTCCGTCTAGAAGCCATCAAAAGGGCCTTCATACTGCAATGGAGGGATATGCATAACATTTAAAACATAGATATATGGTGGATAACACGCTTACATTTGAGGCGAGAATTTACAGATTACACAATACAAGAGGGAGAATCCGCATCTCACGGTCATCACGATTGCAGATACATATATCCAATACCAGCATTGTTCAGGCACCGCAGGGAAAGATTAAATTAATTTACCTTCAGTTAATTTAACTAATCTGGAGAGGCACTGAGATGTAGACCTACCTTTATTAACTAACATTAACCTGCCCCTGACAGGACAGTGTCCTAACTGTCTAGCTAGCTATCCTAACGGTGTTAATTACCGGCATGCGTGTGTTATTATCAGCAAACGTTCACGTTGTCATGTCAATCCATCATTAAACTTATGTATACTTGTGCATATCGATTGTAACTTCGTAAAAGGAGTTTAGAAAAAACTTTAACTGCGTCAGTGGGAGAGAGGAGGAAACAGTCTCACTGTCTGACCGTGTACTTGGCTAATTGACTGAAACACGGAGCTGCTGGTAGCCCCGCCCGGTGGAAACAGCATGTGAACCAAACCATTTTAAGGAATAGGGGGATCATGATTTTTCAAAACTTAAAAACACATTGTTTTACGTTTATAATTAGCACACCTTGTGTTGTCGTGCATTTATTTCAAATTACTATATTTAAAAAAAAAATTGTTTTGTTTCCAATGATTGTTGGGGGGGACAACTTTATGGTAGGGGGGGACACGTCCCCCCCGTCCCCCCCGTGATCTCCGCCTATGGGTACAATAGTGTATGTTTATGTGCTGCAGTGTCTCAGTGTATTGTTCAAAGCATGCTCACATTCAGTGTTTACTTGTTGACTACTGTACCTATTTGCTTATTGTACCTGTTGTATGGTTCTAGTTAGTTAGCTAATAACATTGATTTAAATTATAAGCAGTTATTATAAATGTGTGCTGTGTATTTATTCTACATACACTTACTGCTGTAGGGAAAAAAAGTGCGTAATATTAAACATCACTGTTATCAAATTTCAGATCACAAAGAAGCTGACTGGCCGTGGCAGGGGGACAGCTCTTTGGATGTCCTCCATTGGCAACGAGGTTGGCTAGATCCTAACCAGTGTCGTGACAGTGCAGGAGGGGCTGGGACTGGACAGGATGGAGTGATGGAGCGGTACCACCAAGCAGCTGTTCTACCCCCAGTCCTGCTATACGTGGACTGTGGCCGCTGCGTGAGTGAGGGGGCGAGTAAGCTGCAGACCAGGTACACCTGGCACTTCATGAGGAGGCGGGCTGTCGGCGGCACCACCACCGATGCTCTACCACACCTTCATGGGCTGCCTGTCTGCATGCACCTTTGAGTGGGATGCAGGGGACCTCGCTCTGTTGCGGCAGATGACGAGGGAGCAGCTCAGGCAGGAAGGGGTGCTAGCCCTTACTGATCTTCTGGTGGACAGGAGAATAAGTAGGAGGGAGTTGAGCCAGTACTGCTGCAGGAGGACATGCGGCGTGGAGGCCGCCATCAGCCTTATTGAGGGGCTGCTGCAGGAACTGGTGGGTGGGGAACCTGACTGCTGCTGCCTCCAAGCTCCTCCCTGACTGCTTCCACCATGCTGCAGCCAGGTGTCCAAGCCTCTCCTGATGAGTCTGGGTTATGTACATTCATAATTGTGTAAAATCACTGTATCTGCATTTTGTCCCACATCTGTTTAGAAAATGTGTCACTCATCAGTTTTTATGTTTTTTTTTCTTTCTCAGGCTGTGGATGACTCTGGGGTGCCAGGCATGGACCGAGTTGACAGCATGGCAGAGTATCTGGTGGAGCTGAGGCACCAGCTCTCTCTGGCCCGCATCAACCAGCAGGTCAGGAATATTTATTGTCTTACTACTTTCCCTCTGTGCCCTGTCATACATATTCACACTCATGTTTTTGTCTTTTCTCACGGGCTGCTGTAGACGTGAGCCACACCACCCACCCTGGTACAGTGGCACAACAAGAGGGTGTAGAGGCAGGGCAACGTGGTGGTGCAAGGACTGGACCTGCCCAGCCACTTGTCTGTGGCGACTGACCCTCTCCTCCCTGCTAATGTGTGCCCACCATCTGCACCCCCCCCCAACCAGGCCCAGTTCACCAGTACCCCCAGGCTGGCAGCACCGTGGGCCAGGCACAGGTGAAGAGGAAGGTATCGTCCGCCGTCGCACCGGCGGCTGTGAACTCGTGCCCCCAGCGAGAACTCTTCCCTGCTCCACCCTCGGGCCTTCAGCTGTTCATGCTGGGTCCAGTGACCTCACAGGGGCCTGTGCTGGGTGCTGCTCCACAGGCTCTGGGTGCCAGCCTCTCCTCTGCCGCTCCTGCTCCAGTCCGAAAAAAGGACCTGCGGTGTTCTGCGCAACACGTGCAAGAAATGTGGGCAGTTCAGGACAGCGGAGACTGGACACAGCCAGTACAAGGACATTATATACTGCCCCTCTGTAGAGGCTGTTCCCAAGGAGCAGTGGTTGGAGGATAAAAAAAAATGCATGAAAAATAAATGAATAAATTGTCCCCCCCCCCAGAGGCATGGACACTGGCTTTGTGCCCCTCAACCCCTTTCCCTCCCAGTTTCACACTTTCTGTATATAGTTCTGTATATGTTTTCTGATATATATTATTATATTGTATATATATATTATGCTCTAGTTGTTGTTGTTGAATTTGTTATTGCAAATAAAAGTTTGTTTACAACAAAGATTTATACATTGTTCTTTTGTGAATAGAAGGACGTATTAATTGGAACACAAATATTTTGTGAAACAATTAAAGTACCTCACACATAACTGTACATGAACTTGCATTGAAATATTCAATGTAGATTTATAAATATCTCACTAATATAAGGTAAATTAAAAGTAATATGCAAACAAATTGTGATTTCCAGTAAAAATTGAACTTTGCAGTAAATAATGCACAGATAAATTTCTGCTAACGGTGGGACTCGAACCGGGAACTTTGGGGTCAACTCTTCTCTCATAAATGCATATATGTATTGAAATATTCAATGCAGAATTATCCATATCTCACTAATATAAGGTTAATAAAAGGTAATATGCAAACAAATTGTGATTTCCAATAATGAAAATGAGCTTTGCATGAAATAATGCAAACCTCAATTTCTGCCAACGGTGGGACTCGAACCTGAAACCTCTGCTCTCATAGTAATGCATACAAAATCAGAAGTTAAATGTTTTAAAAATAATTTATGATGTACATCAACATTAAAAAACTTTACTCATGGAGGATTAGGCCATACAAAATCCCTTCCTTCTTTTTTGCCCTCCTTTTCCCTTTTTTCTCTCTTTTTTCCTCCACCCTTTTTCCTTTCTTCCCCCCTCATGGTGTGCGAGTGTGCCCCAGCTTTTCATTTCTACATCAAACTCAGGCCTGTTACTGACCAGAGCTGTGGGGTCCACGAAATCTCCCCTAACACACATTGGAAATAAAAAAAAATACTCATACTATCCTCAGAAAGCTCTTCAATAAAGAGCAGAATACATAGTTATATATGTATGTATGTATGTATGTATGTATGTATGTATGTATGTATGTATGTATGTATGTATGTATGTATGTATGTATGTAGATGTGGATGAAGTTATGGACCTTGTTGAATCCCACCTCATGTATGGGTGCTGGAGGTGGGAGAACTATTAGGTTACAGACCCATGCTATCCTCAGAAAGAGAAAATGGGATGGGATGGGTCAGATGGGATGAGCTGGCTGTATTGGTCTGACAGAGGTCACTCTGGCCTCTCAGTGTGCTGGAGCAGGCAACACCGTGGAACTTGCTCTACTTTCACACACTCCACAAAGGTGGAGTCCTGCAGCGACAGCCACGCGAGGCTAATTACGACTTTTAATCCCGTCTGGAGACACTGTGTGTGTGTGTGTGTGTGTGTGTGTGTGTGTGTGTGTGTGTGTGTGTGTGTGTGTGTGTGTGTGTGTGTGTGTGTGTGTGTGTGTGTGTGTGTTTGTGTGTGTGTGTGTGTGTTTGTGAGCGGCGCCCTTAAAGACAACACTCAGAAGTACCATTAGTAACTTCCCTAAAAGTACCACATGTCCTTCATCCACCTAACTCCAATGTTACCACCCTACAAAACAAACACACTCAGCTTCTCTCTTACACACACACAAACTCAGACATACACACACATCCATCTACTCTCCAACTCTCACAGGGAGTGTGTCTTCCTCTTTCTCTCTCACTCCCTTTCCCTTTACAAAAACACACACACACACACACACACACACACACACACACACACACACCCACACACACACACACACACACACACACACACACACACACACACATTCATACAAGAACACACACACACACACACACACACACACACACACACACACACACATCCTGGCCATTGTGATTTAATTTAATTAGCCTTTCACCAGTAAAACAGATAATCAGTCTGTGAGTGAGAGAAGAAATGGACGGTATTAATGTGGAGAGATTGTAAGACGACTTGAGATATCTAATTCAATTTGTATGCGGACAGACAAACGTGCTCGCAAGGTCACTTATTGTAAGGAGGCAAAGAGAAGACACTGAAAAGGCAAAGAGACACTGTGCTTGGGCATCCGTCTCTTTCCCTTTCTCTCCTTCTGTTCTATCTCTCCCTGCCACTGTGTGTCTCTGCATACAATGCCTCAGCATAGTTTGCCATTTTGTCTGTAACCAAAGCCTTTGTGGGCCTGAATATCCTGAGGTCCTTTGAGAGGACTTGGATATGAAGATATGACCATGCTTAGTATCTCAACTGTGTGAGTTGGCACTTACCTTGAGATGACAGACACAAAGCAGAGGTCAGTGACTTCATGAACAGACAGAGGACATGACAAAAGACATCTTAAAAAGAAGCATGGACAAAGACTGGAAAGACAAATGAAAGCCTTATGGACTGAGCAATGGACGCCATTTCTAAAGAAAGCAGCAATCATCATGTAAACATAATTTACCCCCCCCCCCCCCACACACACACACACACACACACACAGACACACACACTCATGAGTGTCCATGTAACCTAATATCATCACGTCCTCCTGAGACTTGCTGGACTCAACTTTCCAAAGGTGGCCCGAAGTCACCTCCATGCCACCCCCACTGAGCAATGCAATAAATGGAGATTAGATAAATAAACAGGTTAAAGGAATGGATTACCTCAAACAGACCACCAAAAAAAGGAGGAAAAAAAAGCCCCACCACATTCCAGAATGATCTGCCGCACGTCCCCCTGCCTGCGTTGGCTTGGCGTGACCGTCTGGCCTGGCTGATGAGCATCAAATCACATTTGCCGTGCTTTAATATTTCATTAGGCAAGGACATATTTGATTTTCCCCTGCCTTGACGGAGCCTTGCTCTCTCTCTCTCTCTCTCTCACTCAATTGAAGGGCCCTTGGCGGAGGCTGCCATTGTTTGTGTGGGTGAGTGGCCCAGTCGAGATAGCATTGTTCGGAGAAAAGTCTCAGAAGTTTAGGATCATTTGACGTGACTGTTTAATAAAACAACATCAGGGCACTCAATACATTATCTGGGAGTGCCATTCAACTGATGTTAATAATGGGAATACAATGTCTCCAGGGTTTTTTACAGGAACGTAATTCCATTCCACGTCTGGAAAGATGCAAATGGGAATAACAGCTGAGGGATCTTTCTGGAACATTTACGACTTGAAGGCCAAGCTTTTTACCGAGTGATGATGTGACAAGTAAAGGTGACTTCAAGTTCAGAGGAAGCGACGCACAGAAATGATAATGCCCTTTAAGTGAGAGCGTTCTTCAGAGACATGCAAGCCTCAAAGTCCCCGGACTCAAGCAGAAAGGAAATGGCTATGCTTTAATGGAGGAAATAAAAAAAAGCCTGTCACTTGAATCACACTCCCAGCGTAGCTCATTGCTGGTGAGATGTTTAATTCATCGAGCAACGACGCACCCATGCAACAACTTCAGCACAAGCCTTCCCCAAAATTAAGTTGCGAACTGACAAGGTCATTAACGAAGTTTATATGGTAATGCGGACGTGCGCGACACAACGGCGTGTTTCTTGCGGTGACCGTTGACGCCGCATCAGCCGTTAAGCGCTGACCTAAGCAACTGGGAGGCTGACAAAGCACCAATTCGGCATTAGTCAGGAAAATGTTAAACAGCCCTAAGGTAATATTTATGTAAAGTGTACCATGGGAACTTATGAAAGATGAGGATGTTATTTCTGTCACGGGTTTGAAATATTGCCACTCTTTAATGACAGTAGTTTTTACACAAAATTATATATTTATCGTCCATTACTGAGGTGGAGATGTTGATTGGTGTTCACACACTCTCGCTTTTTTCTCAGTCCCATATTCCCCTCTTTCTCCATCATCCTCTCACGGTGCTGAGTCACTGTGTGGATTCGGGGGGTTGCTGTGTTTTTGGTCGGGCAGATGAATGGGAGGCTCCCTAACATCCATTTCCTCCCTCCGTCACTTGCCCACCAGCCGCCTCCTGCAAACGGATTCTGCCCTGACAGCACATTCCAAATGAAACGGCGCCGAAGATGAAGTACAGGACCTGGCCAGGTCATTCTCTTCCGTCTCCTTTATCTATCTCCTGCGCTAACTCGCTCAAAATTTGGCTCTTTCGTTTACACCCACTCTTGTTCTCTCATGCCTAAAACGGTTCTGCCAACTTATGAATTTCTGATAGTCTCTCTGTTTCACACACTCTTATTCTCTCTTGTTCTTCAGGTTCACTACGAAAAAAAACAATTAAGGCTTCAGCTTAGAACCTTGGATCCTGAAGAGTGCTACAAAACTGATGAGTTGTTTTTGGTCTTATACAATCGGGGCAGAATACTCTTTGTCCTAATCGTAGCAGTTCCTTCTATATGTGGTTCTCCCGCATATTCATTACCTACCTCTATACAAAGCAGATCGGAATGCCTCTTCCTGAACTGTGCTAATCAAGATCCTAGTAATGAGCTAGCTGACAAGTAACAAAAAAAGCAGATGTGGATACTAGTCAGGGAAAAAGTTTAGACAGTGGCCCAGTGTATGCACTGTAAGTGTTAAGAAGTCAGGGGAAGGTAGAGGGAGATACTGTGTCGATTCGGTAGACCGTGCAGAGGTAGGAGTCGTCTCGCCTGGACTGTGCAAAGGTGTAAATGCTATTGACGAGCGGGACTCTCGAAGTGCGTCGCTCTTCACTTTCCTCCTAAGCACCCATCACTCCGGCCCTGTGATGCCAATGGTCCCCTGTTTGACAAATCCCACTGCTGTTCGCGAGGACAGTAGAGCGGATCTCATGGCTAAGTGGGTGTAAGTCAAACTGCCAATGCCTGACGCTACCTTAATTGCAACGCGGGGACAACAAATCAGCACAAACGGCCTTGGGGGTAAGAGGCTGACTGGCTCTTGTAGACACAAGCAGCACAGACACGAGTTCAGCATCAGCGATACGTGTCTCTTTTCAGCAGGACGGGCGGGAGATATTTAACTTGATTAGAGGATGTGCTGCAGGGGTGGGCCCTATCTGAAGCAGTGGAGCTCTATGGATCTCTGGGAGGAGAAGCCCATAGGACGAAGGCACTAACTTGGCACACAGACAGAGTGGGAATGAGAAAAGAGAGAGTGTCTGGGGTGTGCGTGTGTGTGGGAATGTGTGTGTGTGTGTGTGTGTATGTGTGTGTGTGGGTATGTGTGTGGGGGGGGAGGAGGGATTCTTTGAGGAATTCCAACTTGCATTTCAGGCATTCTTCCGCTTTTTTTCTGTTGTAACACTTACATACAAGGAGAGGGAAACTGTTTGAGCAGTAAACATAAGATATGGTGTCTCACTGAGAGAGAAAGAAAGATGAGCTTGTATATGGCTATACATTATTTTCATCGATTAGCTATTTCGCTAAACATTTGTCAAGCAAACTCTTAATTGAGAGAAATCCATATTTTGGTTTGGGTTTTGTTTTCAATTACATGCTGTTAATATGACAAAATGAGACAAATAAATGAAGAATAATATTTCACCTTATGCAATTAAGGCTCAAATGCATTCTGATTACTTGGCAGCACAGCGTGGAACTTATGATGTCTCCAATTTATCAGTTCCCCCGAGACCCTGCTAATGATGAAAGCCATCCATCAACGGCGCCATCGACAGGCCAATTGGGTTAGTGCGTGAGTTAGCGTTCAACTGACATGGCCAGATGACAAATATAGCAACACAGGAAACCCAGATGACCTTTTGGAAACTTAATCCACGGCATGGTATTAGCAGCTAAACGGTGTCTATCGCATGGGAAAGGGACCTTTCTGTGGAAGCAGCTGAACTAGAAATAGCTCACTAACTGACAAAGGAAGAGAAACTAGAACAGAGATGCCGCACACACACACACATAGAACAACTACTAGGTGTCGTGTTGTTACATGACAGGAGAATAACTATTGCAACATGCAGGAATATGGTTGACACACACACACACACACACACACACACACACACACACACACACACACACACACACACACACACACACACACACAAACAAACAAACACACACACAAAAAACTCACACTCTTTGGCAAATCATAATTATGCAGGTGGAACTCGACCTCTCTGCCCTTTAAGAGAAACACTGCTTGAAAATCCACCAGGGGTTACCACGAAAGGCCACGCGTCTCCGTGCTCCAATCACACCTTCTAATCTCAGTCAACCCCTCCTGACCCTGCATCGGCGACTTGTCGTCAGGAAATCGTTAGAGGGGCCAAAGATTCCGGTAACCCAGCAGCCAGAAACACAGTGTCCAATCAGGTCTTGACATCTCATGTGACCACCTTGCTGATTCCCCTCAGTGCTGGCCACCTCACCTCCTTGCACTTTTTTACGGTTTCCTTGTATTAGAGGATATACGGCCTGTGAAAGGTCAGAGAGGCTCCCAGGACGTACATAAGAGGCACCCAGGTGAAGCTGGGGATATTTACTCCTGCAGCCAGAGTGCAAAAGAGGGAACTTCTGCGCACTTGGGAATTAAGGACGGGGAGGAAATGCAGAGTCATCCTAGTGTAGTTTTACCCTAGTCTGGGGAATAGCTGATGCCAGACCTGTTCTGCACACAGACACACACACACACACACACACACACACACACACACACACACACACACACAGTTTAACAGGTGAGCATGAAGAGATGTTATGACTGGAACTGTAAAACACCTGAGCAGAAACTACAAAAGCTCTCCCCTGTGCATGTGTTTGTTTTTGTGTGGGTGTGTTTATGTGTGCGCGTGTAGTTAGCAAGACGCTGAGTGAATGAGTTAACACTACATGTGTGAATGAGCCAGTGAGTAAGTGTAGTGTGTGTGTGTAATGCTAAACAACATCTCTAGAAAAAACAGCTGATGCATTGACACACACGGTGGACATCACTATGAGGATTAATGGAGTCACAGCTCTGACTGAGAGGGAACTGGGAGGATGGGGAGGGTATTCATTTACATATCTTTCAGAAAGAGGATGGGGGTGTGTAAAAAAAAAAACTTCATTGCAGCAATTAAAATATGTTTGTAATTCCAGTCTGTTTAAATTTGTAATGCCGATCTCATAAGAAGCTTCTAATTAGCGAGCCATCTTGGCTTTTGGGGATGGGCTGTCTGGTTGAGACTCAGAGAGCGAACCTTTGATGACATGCAAATCGATTCTGTGAGCCGATAGACAGCCTGGAGACGTCCTGCCCCCTGGTGTCACTCTGAAGAACTGCAAGCCAGTGGGCCTAAGGTGGTGCAGCTCGGAGGCAGAGGTAGGGATGTGCTTGTGTATGTGTGTGTGTGTGTGTGTGTGTGTGTGTGTGTGTGTGTGTGTGTGTGTATGTGTGTGCAGTGTGTAAATTGTTTGTGTGTGGGTGTGCGTGCATGTGTGTGAATTGTTTGTGTGCGGGTGTGCGTGCATGTGTGTGGGGTGGTGAGAAACTTCTATGTGGATCCCCATGTAACAGAATAAAGTCAAAGTAGTCTGCATTGAGTATGTTCTATGAACACAACACACATTTGTCGATGAAATGTAATGTATTTATTTAGGTTCAACTTATTTGCCTTGCATTGAATCCAAAGGCTTGTGTTTAGTAAGTATAGTCAAATGAACTAGTCTATTGTTTGTCTGTATTACCAGTATCGGTCTTGTTGAATGAATCAATATGACATCTGCTTATGTCAATCTTGTTATATTGGGAAAGAAATGCATTAGATTTATATGACTGAAACATGTAAATTGAATAAATAGCAAGTTTTGCAAGATTGGTTTGTAAAATAGGGACTTTTTAATCAATTAACACTATTTTAATTACAAAAATAAAAAAGTGTTTACTGTAACTGATAATAGACTGCAAAAATGTGCTTAATTTACTTTCCACAATCATATAGTTGTAAATCCACTGAGATCATAAGCAGTGCCAATACTGTGAATAAAGCAAATATCAAAGAACCACATAATGGTACAACCCATGCTAACATTTAACAAATTAATAAACACATATTATTTGCAACACTAATAGCTAAACTTGATTATCTCAAAGTTCCTGCAATGGCGGATGGGAACCGATCCAATATTTACTTTATTTATTTTCACTTATCTTGCATGAATGCAGTGTCAGAATTAGTAAATTCAACATATTATCATGTTTTCTAGTTTGATAATACACTAGTTTGTGTAATTCAAATGTAATATGGTTTAGCAAATTTGACAAGCAGTTTCAGTATAAAAGAACTGGTCTTTCATTTTTTTGTTTTGTGTAATTTCATTGGAAGATCTGCGGTTACACCAAATCTCAATTTGCACTGAGCCGAAATTGATCAATTACGTTGATTAAACATCTTGATAATGTTTCATTTGTTTTGACCAAAAGTAAGTAAGAAGTAAGAAATTTCAAGTTCATGGCCCTTTCATGGTCAGCTGTAGCAGGGACTGTGGAAAAGAAAAACAGAAACCCCGCTGCAATAATCATACTCTATCCAAAGAGCCCTCTAAATTGGTCTTGTGTGCTTAAGTGCTTTTCTCCATGGATTGATAAGCCACTGACTTTTACACGAACCCCCCAACTTTCTCTGTAGACTCTCCACTTGTCCTGTTTTCTTTTTACCCTTTAAAGTGCCTTGTGACATATTGCAGTTTCTTGCAGAAACAGAACACCTATAGTGACTCAGATAAGACCCACTGAACTGGTCCCATCATTCAGACGAAAATGCGGTGTCAGAGCATTGCCAGTCTGGGGTGGGATTACAAGACAAGACACTTCTACCTTTTCTAGCATGTCCACACAACGGATTCAAAACATCTCTTCTTTTTCCTCCTCTCTAATACCGATATTGAGCTCCATACACTCAATTTCGATCATGGGACTTCATCTGACTGACCATACAGTACATGTATGTTTGGTTACTTTACATATGTGCTGATAGTGTACATGCTAAAGCTATTTATGTCTGGTATTCATGTTGTGTTATGTTATATATGTGTACGTGGTGATGTGCTGGTGTTAAATCATGCCATGATATGCTGAAATCAAATTCCACGAATCTGAACTGATTTTGTAAGTGCTTTAAGCTATACATCTTTAGCATGTAACCTGTACCTGTACATGCTAAACAAACTCACAAAATCCATGGATGCTTTGCATAGGCCTTTTAAAGAAATTAACCCAAGATATAAAATTCAGTGCTGCAGGGCATGTTGTGAGGAAAGGACCTGGATGCTTGCCGGCTCAGCACTTTCATATTTAGCAGAATAAAAATTCAGGTGAGTGACATGCTGCATTCCTGCTATGTAAATATAAATACAGACAGAATAATAAATACCTCCAAAGGAAAAAAAGAACACTCCCATCTGGCATAAAAAGGCAGGAAGAAATAAATGTGTCTTCAGTCTTTTGTGTAGACACATGCATTAAAGTGGTCGCGGGGAATAATCCAAAGACACATTGGAGCCAACCCGCCCCAGTGCGAGAGGGAGTCTTCTTTATTGTCAACATTCTGCACAATGTTTTCTATTCCCCCCTGGGCTTCCCCCCAGTGAGCAGACCCAAGCCCCAGCCCTCAGCAATAATGTATAAAGAGTAAACACCATCAGTTCCTTATTGTCATATCACATGCACATCCCACTCGGAGCTGGGGAATGTTACCTGGGGCTATGCTAAGTGAGGCTGTCAATCCAGAAGTGTGTGTGTGTGTGTGTTTATTAATATGTGCACGTGTGTGTATTGGTGTGTGTTTATTTCTATGTGTGTGTGCACAAGATGGAGAGAAAGACAAGAAGGAAAGGAAGGAGCGTTAGGTAAGGCAAAGTCTGTGTTTACTCAGAATATTTCACATTTCTAACACTAATACACCGCACCTTATGACATTACGGTGACAAAAAGGTGAAAAACAACTCTTTAACATTACCACCACTGTAACTTCTAAACAGAAAAACTGAGAGTTATGGTGTCTGTTTGAGATGCTGAATCGCAGACTTCCCCCTTGTGCAAACACGGCTTACCTCTCTCTGCAGTATTTAAAACTGCCAGGTAATATTTCTAGAGGACTTGGCATTTACCTTGGGAGAGCTGCATTAATACTACTTTAATGGCACTTGACATCAAAGTTTCTTTTTTTTTTTTCTTTTCCTGTGAACACACTGGTGCCTGGGTACACTATGGCTGCAGAGTTGCAAAGCCACCTAATGAAGTATCCAGGGATTTTTGAATGCAAATTTCTGTTGTTTAATTAACTAGCAGTGGGAAAACAGTGGGTGCAATCAGTTGCATGTAAACACAGTAATGGCGTTTTGTATTCGGATCCGAAGCCGAAGCTTTCAAAGACATAACATGTAATTGGAAATGGGAAGCACACACCTGAAGTTGACATTTACTGTCCAGATAATATGGTTCAAGACCTGGAAAATATAATTTTACTGCCATTTTATTTAACAAAACCACATATATTTTGACAGGGGCATGATGTGGCCAGTGAAAAGAGGTGGGTGTTTACATAAATGATTATCCAATTGGCTAACAATGGTACCTTGGAAATATGTGGGTGTATTGTTTTTCATTTTGCATGCCAAAACGATTCTCTGAAGTGGGCTTTCTACATTAGGTCAAGCGTGAGAGATTGAAGAGAAGCAGTTTATTTGTGCAAGGCTGGACGATTTGTTATCATTACTGGCATTAAGTATTTTTGAGCCAAAGTAAGTGACTCCTGGATGTGAAACAAACTTTGAATGACATTATTATTGGAATGGTGAAACAGGAAACACAATTTTTTCTTTAATATTCTCCATTCTTGCAAAATTTCATTGCACATTTTAAACATTTTATTCGTATTACATACTATACTATGCTGTTTATCTGTTGATAATAGTAACTGTATTGCAATACTGTAATACAATGACAATAAAGGCTTTTCTATTCTATTTCTAATTACACACCACTGCACATGACTATCAAAGTGTGCATTTGAATTCTTAAATTCTTAAAAATTAAACAACAGATCTACTGTTTGCATGCAGCATATTCGTTGGATGTATGGATGAGGAAACAGACACATAGTACAGAGGCAAGACTCAATTTTCTAGTTTATAGAACAAGGGACAGGCTCAAAAATGAGTCCTAGTTTCATCTAAGACACTGCTTATGGGCAAGTGTGAGGGGCTGTCAAAAATACTTCCTTATTTTCAGCTGTTCAGGTGTTCCTAGCTTTTCACGGATGACAAATACATATAGATTCAATACTGAACCGACGTATCGTTCAATGTTTTTACCTGGTGACCATGGTGACAAAATCATCAATGTTTGTTTCAGGTCACCAAAATGCTCAATTTGGTTTCCACCAAAGTAACAACCCAGCAGTATTTGCCTTTCACAGAGAGTATCACTGTGATGCTCTGATGTATTAAACCCCCCCCAGAACAGATGAAAGCAGAGATCACTCAAGCACCATTCTTTCCTTGAGGTAATGCTCTGTTCACTTCAGTAGCTGAGCTCGAGTCTACCGTTTTCGGGTAAAAGCAAATTTGGTCTTTTCATGCAAAGTAATGGTGCAGCAGAACAAATACCTGTAATAACCTCTGCAAAATAATAGCACACAAGCACAGATAACACATTTTTGGCTTTGTGAATACAAGGCCTGAGCTGCTCTAGGCGTAGATTATGAAAACTACCGGCGTCTCTTGCTCGCTCTCTCTCTCTGTGTTTGTGTGTGTGTGTGTGTGTGTGTGTGTGTGTGTGCGTTCAGGGACATGTCTGGCAGTCAAATGGGGAAGAGTTCACAGGTTGTGGGGAGGTCAGCGGGTCAGACGACAATTCCACCTGTCTCCTTCTAGGTATGCTCAGCTGCCTGCAGCCACAACGGCATACACACAGCATAGCAGTTCACTGCTTTTAAAGTCCTTTGAGTCAAAGTCACCTTCATTCACACTATGGGTTTTTAAGGGTGGGAAAATGATATGAATCACCATTTAATGTACAAATGTATTGAATTTTGATCTGACATTAGAGGCCACTGGCTTGTCTCAGTCTACTGGTCTCATTTTCGAAAACAATATCCTCCCATTACAGGTTTTAGATAAACACATGTGTAGTGAGATACACAACTGAAGCAGTCTACTGTGGAAGTCAACAAAACAAAACAATGTATCTCTGATAGTTTTGAAAACATCTGTAAAGATAATAGAAAAAAATCAGTTGTCCAGAATTTCCCTGACAACAATGGGAGGAGCACAGATCCCACTTTGCGCAGGAAACCAGCCTGTCTGAAACAAGACAATTATATCTCTCCCACTTTTGACAGGCAGATTGGGGACGAAAGAATATTTATAGTTGTAATTTGTGATATCATAATTACCATGTAATGGACAACAATTTACCAACTCAATTAAGAGGGGTTACAGGGTTGTAATTACGACGATAAAATGGATCAACACTCTGTATCCACAAATATGCATCACATCTGAATTCTATACTGTAAGTTGGTGCAGACATGTGAAGTCATATTTAGTTTCCATGAAGCGCTGTCTTCTCCCCCTTATTGCGTATTGGCAAGCAGCTAAGCATATATGACGTCATTCACTCAACTTCCATATTTAGAACACGTGTTATTCTTGTTTTAGTTGTTGGTAGATACACTAACATTGCTCTGGGTCATACAAAAAGGACTGTAGAATTATGTGTAACCCCCTTCTTGACAACACTTTAAGGCGATTCAAGTTATTTAAAAAATCAGTCATTCTGGTAAATTAAGAAATGTATTGGTAAATAAAGCTAGACATGGGTTACAAATACCTTGTGCTTGTAAATTATTGATTACATCTTTATTAACTTGACTGAGTGCTGGCGAACTGTACTATATCACAGAATATAGTAATGAGGAGAATTTGCGGACAGAAGTGTCACTGTGGGCTAACTTAGACTGATGGGGTTTCATCAGCCCATCCTGGGCCTTTAGGGGCTTCTACAGTACACATGTAGGGTATGTGAAAGCACCTCATGCTCAGGGCTACACAGAAATTAGCTTATTCCTGAGCTCCAGTAGGAAGACTCATAACCCTTGCTATCTGTGTGTTAACATGGGGCCCTAATCTCATTGATGGGTAGCTGGCAACGAATAAAGCTAATTTAAGAACTTGGCTAAATCATGTAGCTAATTTAGTGCCATAAGCAAGATCCAAAGCACAAACACGGGTGGGTCAGCAAAATGCTCCTACACACCGAAGCTTTAGCAGCGGACTTTGCTCTTTGCAGGTCAATGAAATCAGGGCCCATGGTGCGCTGTGTCTAACTGGCTCCCTAAACTGAAAGATACTAATTTACATATTTACTTATTTATTAATCAGTTAGCACATCACAGGAAGAATCTGTTAACTGACTGTTACTAACATCTAAGTGTAATTATGCATAATATATCAATTAACGACGACATTCCTGGTCTTTAATACCATATTAGAAATTATAATGTCAACCTACCTTCAATGATAGAGTAGCCTTATCGTCTATTCTGTGCACAACCCCCATTTAGCCAAATCCTTGATATGCTGAGGATGAGTACATTCTGAAATAATCATATGAATATCTTGCCTTTAAAATGTAACAACTATGATTGAGTAGAGATTATGTAATAGAATAAGTGTTCGTATGAGATTCAGTCAGACACCCAGAGACAGATACAGGCTGGCACACTGGTCTTGGCACCACCGAGCGTCATGCCAGCGAGCATGGCAACATGTCGCGGCGCACCAATCTGGGAGGGGAGGGGCGTGGCATGTTCAATCGGAAAGTTCACGGTGTCCCGAGCACAGTGTGCGTGTTGGGCTCTCGTGGGGCGGGCGGAAAATTACCGGCACAGCAAATTAAGATCGCAGGTGGTTTAGTGGCCCCCCCTGCCGCGAGCTTTACAGGATGAGGCGCCCCCAGACCGAGCCCTGAGCTGTGGGGGGCCATGGAGAATCACAGGAAATTACATACACACAAAATACACACACACACACACACATACGCATTGCAGTGTCACACCCGCTGCCAGTGCACAAACATGCCAATATGCCCCTGCACACACACACGCTGACACACCATGCATAGTGCATGCATCCTTCCCCAGCCACACAACCACAGGAAATTACACACACATACAGACTGCAATGTCACACCCGATCTGATATTGATTTCAAAAGAAGATAATATACTGTAGTTTGCTGTGTTTGTCTTTGATTTTTCTCAGTTACTCAAACACAATATGTACAAAAATGCAAACACATATATTACAATTTACACAGCTATGTTCTTTTTTTTAAATCGTTTTTTTTTTTTCCCTTTCACTTTCATTTTGTGCACAAACCTCTTTAATGTCCATATCGGCATGGCCGGTGAATAGCTACCTCTCCCCTCCACTTTACGGGTCATGGGTTTTGTCCGAGATGTTGGTCCTGTGGAGCCTGATTCGCAGAGAGTCCTGTGAGGAGTCCGCTGGAGAAGTGGACGTGGAGCTGTGCCCAAACCTCCTCATGAGAATTCCCCTCACAGCCCGCTGACCTTGAAGTGAGCTTCGGCCCCATTCTACTCACCACTGTGTATTACAATGTCCACTAGTCCTGCATCTCCCTCTCTCCCTCTCACACACACAGACACTCAATCTCTCTCTCTCTCTTACAATTCCTCAGTGTCTGTCACTCTTTCTGCCTCTCTTTTTACTCTCCCATTCTATCTACTACCCCTCCCTTTTGATATAACTGAATATTGCTGATTTCCTGTTGTGTCATACATGAAGTAAGTGCATACATTATTTTACATTATCTCACTCTGTAAACAATACTCCTGCTTATGTAGTGTCTTTGTCTCAGTAAGGGGAAATAGCTGACATCAGAATCTTTATCATTGAAATGGCTTTTGTGAGGATTCAGGTTCTCCTGTATGCATCTGAACTTCCTCCCCCCTGGATGGCCTCCTTCCTGCTATGAACAACCCCCCTTGACTACATCTTCTGGTCTATCCTTGCTGCTCATTTGCGGTGTGCTCATTAGATTCTATCACTTCCTTTCTTCATTAACTTCTTTCCCACTGTTTACAATCACCTCACCCATTTATTCCTTCATTATTCAGTAATTCATTCATAGTTTTTCTCATTCATTCTTTCTCGCTCTCTCTCTCGCTCTGTCTGGCGCTTCATCTATGAGAAGGTGTAAAGATTCAGTCATCTCGTCTTTAACAAGCAATCTTGCTAGAACAGATAACGACTAATGGAAGACACTCCCGGCTTCACAAGTGGAAGCCTCATGAAACTCTCTCACTCAGTGAGTTACATGATCTACTCCGTGTTGCACCCTGAGCGAACAGATGGTAGAACAACGCTGTGATCAAGGCTGGGGAAGAATAGGACATTGCTTCTCAAGTCCGGCACAGCAGTTCCCTTTGTGGCCGAGATGAATGCTGAATGCATTGCTTGCTTCCTTTCCTTTCTGTTCCTGTGTGGGTCACCATTTTATTTTACTTCATGTTTTTTTTTATCTCAAGCTCTTTTGATTATGACAAAATGGTCAGAGGTGTTGTATTGGCAATGATTTGAGGAACAGAGAGAGAGAGAGAGAGACAGTGAATGAGATAGGGAAATATGAATTCAATTTAAAAGTTTCCATCTTTTCACATCCTTGGAGCATTATTTGACAGAGAATCCTTCACAGACTAAATCTGAATCAGAGACAAAGGCTCAAGGTAGCGAGTCCATGCCTTTGGCCTCCTCATCCACAATTGAAATGGTGAGAGACTGAATGGAGGCCACGGAGTGGCAGCAGTGTTAACCTTTCTGAGGTGAAGGTGACTGAGGGGGATAGCAGAGTAGGGTGTCACGATCAGCCTTGCCCACAGGACTAACAGAGCTCTCATCTCTGGGGAACGGAGCTATTACCTCCACTGTTATAATCAGCCCTCAATGTGGAGAAAGAGAGAGAGAGAGAGACAGCAAGACAGAAAGATAGAGAAAGAGAGAGTGAGAGAGAAAGAGAGAGAGAGAAAGGCGAAAGAGAGAGAAAAAATATTTTTAAAGAAAGATACGATTTTTAAGTGCTTTATAAAAGAAGAGGCAGAAAGAGTAAAAAAAAGAGCAGCAGAGCAAAGAGGAGAGAAGGAGCGGAAAGGAGAGAAAGAGAGGAGCAAGCATGTCAAATCGCTCAGCACTGAGATCTGACTGTTCTGCATTTGAGGGGGATTTGATAAATGCTTTGTGATGTGTTCTGGGAAGGGACGAGAGGGTGGGGAGAGTTGGAGGAGAGGGGGTGAGTAGGAGTCCAACATTCAAATGTGACATGGCGCTCTGAACGTCCTCTTTGATGTCCTTATATTGCCCTGGGATGGAAATTTGGCCTAACAATGATCACAGACAAAACTAAAAAAAAAAACACAGTGTGAGTATAGCTTCATGTGTGTGTGTGTGTGTGTGTGTGTGTGTGTGTGTGTGTGTGTGTGTGTGTGTGTGTTTGTCCATGAGCGAGAGAGAAAGAAAGAGGGAGAGACTGTAAAGACAGACAGCTGGTAAAACAGAGACATTGATAAAAATGATGAAGATGGGAAAATGCGAGACAGGCTTGCACCCCATATGCACATAATTACAATTGCTAATTTACCGCTAATAAAAACACCATGTCAACCCGTCATGCTGGGTTTTCACATACACACGCCTTTTCCAGGTGTTATTCCTCATCTCCTCACTCTTCCCTCTCACACAATCCGAGGCTGTCATTGCTGCCATGGCAGGGGATGAAGAATCAACCCAAAGCTGCTCTCCTTGCTGCCATTGTCTGAACGCTTGGGGGCCAAGAGTACTAAAAACCTCAGGACAATAAGGAGGAAAAGGAGCAAAACCATTGGACTGAATAATGGGCAATAGAAAACATCCCCTTTAAATCCAAGAGCTGACCGCAAAAATGGTCTCAATATTGTGTGTCATCACGCCTTTCATGCCATCAGGTCACGTTGTCTCCCTGTGTACCAAGACACCTTCATAGATTCCCACTGGGTGTCATGGCCGTCCTCCATGTTTCGCACAGTTTCTGGACAGATTCACTGAGGCATAGCAAGCACCATTAGCTTGTAGCATGTTTAGGAGGTTTGTGTGCTAAACCAAGTCAAAGCATGCCAATCGCTTAGGCATAGCTTGACAGACAGTATATGGAGGAATACCTGTAACATGAAGACTTTCAAACCACTGTGGTTGGTAGAACAGCACAGAGCTGGTTAGCGTATGGTTGAGGAACAGAACCAGACTGGCAGCGGATCAGTGCCGGGTCCAAGAGGGCACTGGCGGCGAGGAGGCTGGTTTGGAGTCCACGTGTGGATTCAGAACTGTTGTAGGAGCATTTGATGTTGCGATGTGAGTCTGTCGCAGGGCTCATTCGATTTTTTTTTTCATCACATGGTCATGTTCCATTTCACGGCATTCCAAATGACTCGTGTTTGAGACAGTCGCCTCCATCTTGATCTTAATCCCACATGTGATTTGGCTTGGGTGCATGTTCAAAGCATTTCTGCTGCAATCCCCCACCCCACCCCCAAAGCAAGTGACAAGTGACATGATGAGCAACTACAAGCCAAAGTGACCAAAGCAGAAGCTCAGAGCTGCAGGACAATGAAATGGGAAGACTGTTCTTTCGACAAACGTCTTTGATCATCTTTTGTTGCTGATATGATTGACAGGACAACAAAGAACCCAGCATTCCCTCCTCACCACCACCTCAGTACAGCTTACTGCCCTCAACATGAAAAAAAAAAACGTCAGGCCTTCGCCGTTACCTGCATCAGGTGGCCGACTCGCCTCATAGTAAACACTCAGTCAATCATCTTTGGCTCGAGTCGTCAGCAACCTTGCTTCTCAGCTGATGAGAGAGAGAGTGAGAGTGAGAGAAAAAGAGAGGGGGAGAAGGAGTGAGAGAAGGCAAGGGTGGCCTCTAAAACCACAGGGTGTGTTCCGAGAAGTTGTCACTCAAACGCTCCCGGAGATCCCACTCGCCCCCTCGTCGTCGTCGACAGACTCTGACGTCTCTCTGACAGGACGCATCACGCAAGGGGAAAGAATTATCCGGCGCCATCCGCAGGACGCGAAACCCATCCCGATGCAGAGCAACACGCTTGGAGGCGCGAGAACAGAAGGCGAGCAGTCATCGTGATTTACACTAAGCGCAGATGTAAAAAAAAAAAAAGAAAAAACATCCTGATTTATTTGAGCAAAAAATGAGCTGTTCAAACAAACGACCCTCTGGAGAGTATCCGGAGGAGACAGAGAAGGAGAGAGAAGGGAATAATTTAGAGAAGTATGGCATAACGGGACAGAGCAAATTACAATTTAAAAAGAGTGGGGGGGGGGGGTGTTATTTCATAAATCACGCATGCGTATCATAAATGACTGCCATTCCCTCTGCCTCTCCTGTTATGAATAGTCAGATGGAGGTCTGACAGCTGCAAGTTAACGGGACACCCTCTTCTTCCGAGACACCATTTTGAGATCACCTCATATACCAATTGTTTTATAGTTTTGTGGTTGCTTCATATCTGAGTTGGTTGTTTAGAAAGTGCAACACAAGTGCCTGTGCTACTGCTAGAGTTCAACTGAGTTTCTGCTAGCTTTAGCATAAAGCTACAGTGGGTTTATGTACTGATGAACTGTGATGGATTTTTGCAGGGATTTTGTTTGTTTTGTTATGCGTGTGTTTTTTAAATATTCTCCTTTAATTGGCATGGTTATTATGATTCTGAGTTATTTTGTTAAAAGATCATTTCCAGCTGCCAATAAACTAAGCCTGCTGGGAGACTGACAGATACACATACACACACACATACGCACAACCACATAGGCACACACACACACGCACACATTCCCACAAACACCTTAATCAGAAAGTTAGACATGCATTGTTGAGTGACAGCTGAGGGGTGACTAATGCACTCATCCTCCTACCGTGAGGCCAGGTTGCCATGACGGCAGATGGAGCGAAAGCAGCGGTAGTGGTTCGTCTCCCGTCTCTCATTGAGTCCGCATCAGTGCATTATGGGAAGGTGAGGTTGCCATGTAAAAGGAAAGCAAATCAGGGGGCAAAATACCTTACAAGCTTCCGCTTCTGGAAAATGAGTGAGAAATGGGAGGACAGCTTGATAACACAAACTCCACCATCAGAACGTCAGTCAATGCAGTAGCAGTGTGTCAAAATAAAGCAAAAAAACAAATACTAATTTAAATAGAATGAAGGACAAATTAGTTGTGAATAGTATCACCGAGTTTGACAGGTATTGGTCAGGTAATAGCCGAGTGACAGCTGATTTGCTTTCTGATTTGACAGTACTTATTCGTGTTTTTTTTCAGCGCCAGATAACTGAACAAAACTAAACTCACGCGTGCCTCGCGGGCACAATACCAAATTTCATCATATTTGATAGAATGAAGGACAAATTAGTTGTGAATAGTATCACCGAGTTTGATAGGTATTGGTCAGGGGAGACGGCCCAGTGTTCCTAAAGCCCGATATCTCAATATTCCGAAAAATAGTCCCCCTGGCAAAATTTAGAAATATTTTAAGTGGCACAAAACACACACAGCATTTCGTTTGCACAGCAGAGCGGAGACGCTCACTGGGCTATCACTTATATAACTTTTCCTAGGCAATATTTGTTAACTTAGCCTACTCTGGTTTTGAATATGGGGTAGGCTACCACTCATGCGAAGGAAATCACCGGCAGATTGTCGCAGGACATTACGCAGATCTTGTCAAGCACTGACAAAGCATGCCTGCGTTGGCAATCATACAAATATTTTTGTATCATCGCGATGAAAATGCATGTGTGTATAATAATATTCTGAATTCAAGTTAATGCTTGTGAAATAAAGGCATTTATATGTTTATGATTGTGTGATTCATTGGGATGTGCATGTGGGCTATAGTGGTTCACGTTGCTGTACTCACAATTTCGGAACAGCGGGCTGTCGGAAAAATGGGCTTTCGGAACATTGCCATGGAACCTTGGTCAGGTAATAGCCGAGTGACAGCTGATTTGACAGTACTGCTGTGTGTTTTAAGCAAATAAAATATGGAACGTCCTTATACGTGTTTAAGGAGGGGTTGTAAAGGTGCTCATATCTTCGGACCTCTTCTGTTATATTTGTTCATAATCAACAAGAATACGCTTGTGAGACAGTCTGCAGGATATTCATAAAAAAACGTGTCATTAGTATGAACAGTTGAGACAACTTATCCCTCTTTCGTCTTCCGGGTCACGACCTGGCAGGGAGAGAGGGAGCATGCGCAAAGACGCAAAGTCCAGTTCCTTATCCAATTCACTGTTACATGCCGCAATAGTCGAACTATCAACTGGATCGGATCGAGTTATCCAGGGGTGTTAGTCGGATCGTAGTCGGACCGCACATAGTCGGACAAAGGTGTTTACATGAAAAGGATAATTCGATTTCAGTCCGACTAAGCCAGTTATTCGAATCCATGTAACTACGGTCATTGTGTTTGCCCAGTGCAGTTCTTCCTCACTACTCATCTCTGCCAAGACCCACTACAACAGACAGCAACACGAGGAGGACTCCAGCAGTTTAGCGGTTCCACTTGCACTTGATTATCGACCCTAACAAACATTTACAAGATGCAGGCGGAGTCGTTTCGGCTCCATTTCGACGGTAATTCCGTCGATAGTGGCCCACCCCCCAACTCTCCCCCTCACTCGCTTCTTTTTTTTTTCTTTCTGCGCAAACACACCTGAATTTACTCCCGACGAGTGAGCGTCTCCCACACCAACGCTTGGCTAAATGTTTGCTCTAGTGAAAGACGGGCGGCCGGGGGAAGAAAGAAGCGATCAATCACGGACACAGAGTGTGTGGGTCTGACAGCAGCACATCCTTGGGCTGTTCCTCTGTAGGCAAGGTTAGGCGGGAGAGTGGGAGTGGGAGGGGGAGGGGGAAGGGGAGGAGGCGAGTGCTGGAGGAGTGTGGGCAGAATTAGGCAATTACAGGCAAATAAATCACCCTGTTCGCGACAGGCACTTTAGTGTGTGTGTGTGTGTGTGTGTGTGTGTGTGAGGAAGGAAAACACTTTAAGAGCTTAGGCGGCAAGACCAAACACATGCCGAACACACACCGGCAAGCATGCAGTCAGTCATGTCCATATGCACACAGTAACCCCCCCCCCCCTCCACACACACACACACACACACACACACACAGTAACACCCCCCCCCCCCACACAGAGCAATAATCTTAGTTTAACCTTTGGTATCCCACATACATATGCACATGCATCCTCCCAAGACAGACACATACTGTGAGGAATAAACAAGTTGTTCAGTCCTGCAGGAGGGGATCCCACTCAACATAACCGTATGATACAACATCTTTCATGGGATGCACAACACATGATACAAGTATGACAGTATTACAATACAGTATTATCAACAGATAAACAGCACAGTACAGTATGTTATACTAATAAAATGTTTAAAATGCAAACGGCATACACTCCCTGTTTTTCTTTTTCAAATTCTGGCAATGCATGTATTTTTTGTTGTTCTATTTGCATTTGTTTCAGACATACAGACCCACATACACAAAGGCAGCAACTGAAATATGTAAAAATATGAGAGAGCCTTGAAGTTTTACAAATGTACACGCTAAATTCAATTTTTTTTCTCGGGTCACCTTATCACATTAGCCAGAGTGAATTTGAATGAGAAGGAGTGGAAGACGCTGACCTTACAGTGGAGTTACGCCGTTGATCTTTTTTGGGAGGGGAGAGAGCTTGTCTGAATCTCCTCATGAACTCAACTCAGAAACCCCTTTGATCCCACACACAATGGAACACTAAAGAGAGCAACGCCAAATCCCCTGTGAGACCTTTACTTTACCCCTCTTCATTTTTCTCCGTGTGTGTGAGTGTGTGTTTGGAAAAAGTGCACTGGAGTGTGTGTCTTACTGGTCGTGTGTGTGTGTGTGTGTGTGTGTGTGTGCGTGTCTAACACTCATCATCCACACTGTATAATGCACTCTAATCCCAACCAACATTTAGAATCCATTGCTCATATTGTTAATGGCTGCAATAAGTACAAAGGACTTCACACTGCACGCCATGACCGCATTGTCGACCTAATTTCTAGTACTGTTAAGGGAGTATTCCCCCCCAATGTGTCAATGTACAAACACTCCCGTATAATGCCAGATTGGTTTAACAGCTCTGATGATGTGTTCTGCAACATCCCTAACACTCCTGATGTTGTTTTCTTGGACAAGGTTAAAAGAGAGGTAGTAGTCCTTGAGGTAGCCTGTGTCTATAACCTCTATATGGACATAGCCTTCCTTGACAAGTTGACCAAATACCAGCCCATTGTTGCTAAGATGAGAGACCTAGGCTATACATGTAAGATGGTAGTATTGATATTTGGAAGCCTGGGGCATGTCCATAAGCTTTCGGTCAGTGGGCTACGACTGGCAGGACTTAGTAAGAGACAATCAAAACAACTAGCAAAGTTCTGCTCTGTATCAGCTGTTATAGGTAGTCTTGCTGTTTGGCGTAGGAGATGTTTCTTGTACCCATGAGTCACTAAGCTGTATTCAACCTCTGAGAAATGTTTGAATCCTTTCTGTACAGAATATGATTAGTGGATTCAAATAAATGATTTAAATGTGTGTGTGTGTTTGTGTGTGTAAGGAAAAAGTGCACTGGAATGTGTGTCTTACTGGTTGTGTGTGTGTGAGTGTGTGTGTGTGTGTGTGTGTGTGTGTGTGTGTGTGTTTGTGTGAAAGGAAAAAGTGCACTGGAGTGTGTGTTTTACTGGTCATGTGTGTGTGTGTTTGTGTGTGTAAGGAAAAAGTGCACTGGAGTGTGTGTCTTACTGGTCATGTGTGTGTGTGTGTGTGTGTGTGTGTGTGTGTGTTTGTGTAAGAAAAAAGTGCACTGGAGTGTGTGTCGTACTGGTCATGTGTGTGGGAGTCTTTAAAAAAGAGTATCTTCCAGGGAGACACTGTACACTCTGTACTCTGTACACTCACTTTATGCGCCGTTTAGAATGTGAAGTTGAAAATACAGTCAGGTGTTTTTAATCAATGGGATGACAATCAGCTGTGCGTGGGTGCCCTGTTTTATCTATTAAAGTCTGAACTTCACAACACATGTTTGTGGAAGTGCATCATGGCACCAACAAAGGAGATTTCTGAGAACCACAGAAGGTCATTGATGCTCACCAGGCAGGAAAAGGTTACAAAACCATTTCTAAAGAGATCAATCCACAGTCAAACTGATTGTGTACAAATGGAGAAAATTCAAGACCATTGTTACCCTCCCCAGGAGTGGTCGACCAATCACTCCAAGAGCAAGCCGTGCATTGATCCACAAGGTCACAAAGGAATATAGGATAACTTCGAAAGCGACTAATTGGCTAATGTTAATGTTCATGGGTCCATCATCAGGAGAACACTGAACAACAATGGTGTGAACGGCAGTGTTGCAAGGATAAAGCCACTTTGCTCCCAAAATCACTTTGCTGCCCTTTTGCAGGTTGCTGAAGATCATGTGGACAAGCCACAAGTCTGTCAGAAAATGTTTTTGTTGACAGCTGAGACCAAAATAGAACTTCTTGGTTTAAATGAAAAGTGATATGTTTGGATAAAGAAAAACACAGCATCCCAGCATAAGAATCTTATCCCATCTGTAAAACATGGGCTTGGTAGTTTCATGGTTGGGGCCTGATTTGCTGCATCTGGGACAGAAGGGTTGACCATCATTGATGGAACAATGAGTTCTGCATTATACCAGCAAATTCTAAAGGAAAATGTCTGGACATCTGTGAACGGACAGTCTGAATCTCAATAGAACGTGGGTCATGCAGCAAGACAACAACCCTAAGCACACAAGTCCTTCTACCAAACAATGGTTAAAGAATAATAAAGCCACCAGATACTGAAAGCAGATTTCTTTCTCAATAAATTAATGATCAAGTGTAATATCTGCCTCATTTGCCTTCACAAACTTTCAAGTACCACTGTATACATAGACGTGAGTGTGTGTGTATGAGTGTCTATGTTATATGCACCTGTATGGATGCACCAGTACTCTAGCTTATAATTTGTCCCCAACATAAAAGGAGGACCACATGAAGCTATAAAAACAAATCCCCAAATCCACACTAGCTTTCACACAACACAGCTATATAAGCCTCCAAATAAACACCTGTAGGGTGTGCATTTTAAATCCCTCCCAAAACCTATTTTATCCTTTTCAATAACAAACATTATTAAGGTGTACCAACGCTGTTGTCGTGTTTGGCAGAGACAATCTCTGAACCATAGCGACTGCACCATAGCCTGCTGCATGGTCCCGCTAGTGCAGCTGCGATATGAATAGCCAAGGTAAGAGCTTGGTAATAACAGGGATACTGCCAGGCAATGTAACAGAAGTTGTCTGTCATAATTTAAACTGCGCCATTACAGTTGTGTCGGCGCCATGGTGCCAACTGGCAGTTAGAACTCAGAAGAGGAACAAAGTATTGCACTTCAGAAAAAATACCGCAGAGCACTTCAGCCTGAATAGCTACAAGCAGGGTGAGAAAAAAAAAGAAGAGTTATTTGTCTTGCATGATAAACGAACAAATATGCATGATGGTGAAAGTAAAGAGAAGAATACAGAATACAAATCTCCCGGGGAAAATAGCACCTTATTCCACAGGTAGTAAAATGTCACATTTCTTGCTTCAACCGAAGAAAATCAGAAAAGTTAGTCGATACAGCTGACGCAGAGAATATGTTCTGTCGACACCGCTGAATGTGAGCGAGGAATCATGGGTAATGGCGTGAGAAGGGCTATGTGGCAGCGTGAGGGTGAGAGGGGGCACACATGGCGAAGGTTTTTTTGTCTGCAGCTGCTTAGTGACAAGCCGGGCGACGAAGCTCGGCAGGGCCGGCCCAGCCGTCACACCGGGAGTGCTGTGAAGGGGGTAGTTTATTATGTCTCAGGACCATAAACATCCTGACCTTGGTTATCTGGGCAAACGGACCATAGCGATTTTTAGTACGGCCATAAAGCATGTACATCTCGGCCTTCTCGCCTGCCCGGATACCTTGCAGACTTACAATGTGTCCTGTCAATGCACACACACACACACATACAAAGGCACAGGTACACACACTCTCACATACAAACTCGTATGCTGACACATCCAAATACATACAGCCATACATTGACATTCACCCACCCCGCCACAACACACTTATGTAAACACAAAGACTACAGATATCAGAGAGAAGGAAAAACACACATACATCATACTTTCCAGTTTTTCATAGTTTACCACCAGAGGAAGGCATGAGAGCTCCATATCCATGGATGTTGGCAAGACAATCTCCTCCACAGAAGCTTAGCAGTACCTTGTTTATTGCATTTCACAACACAGGCAGCAGCGTTTAGTTTCCTGTTATCATATTCCATGGGGTTTCTCCTGTAGGTGTATTTGTGTGGATACACTGACATGACATATCACATGTCTGGTGTGTTTGTATGTGTGTTTGTGTGTGTGTGTGCGTGTGTGTGTGTGTGTCTTCCTTCTCCTATTGCTTTATTACCATTATGGCTTAATATCATTGGACAACAGGCCCGGCCTTGTGATTTTTCTGGAGACTTCTGAGGGCTGGAGAGTTCTTTGTAGAGTTCCCCCTCTGCTTTGAAGCCATCTTATCACAGTATCCACCCAAAGAGTTAAGCGCAAGGGGAGAGGGGGGTGTTTGGCTGCAGGACAGTCAGAGGGGGGTGGGAGAGAGAAAGCGATGGGGCTCACCAGGAGATGAAAAACAAGCTAATCAAACCATCATTCACAAAGCCCCCGAAGCTTAAAAAATGCACCCTCACACACACACACACACACACACACACACACACACACACACACACACACACACACACCTACGTGTACATTCAGACTCCCTTACATATATGGATTCATGCTCAAACACACATAAACAAATATGCACATGCGGACTTCTTCACAAATGCAAACAAGCCTGCACAGCGCACAGAGTCCCATGGGAGGTATGGCAGGGATACCGGGGAGCTGATATAGATTATGGCTTTTTGTCGGAGAGTCAATTAACTGTGTTGCCATTCCTTGTTTAATCATGTAATTACACGGGAGCCTGAGAGGCCTCTGGCTACAGTGTACACATACTGATGCAGAAACACATCGTCAAGACACAGGAACAGACATAATGGCCGACAGACCCACATAATTAAAAAAACACAAAAACAAATGCTGACACACATTAATGCAAACACAAACATTCACAATAGACAAACGTCTTTAAACATACATCTACACTTCTGCCCATTCTATACATGCAACAGGTACTCGTCCCCACACTGTTTAACATCCTCTTGCTTTGTGCTATACTTAGGGACGGTAATTACTATGACAAAGCACAGGCAGCACTACTGGGGACGGGTAATAACAGTGTTGGTTTTGACATTTCACTCGTACTGGGACGAATCTGATAATTGCCGGAGGTGTCAGTCTCGGCTCCTGTCCCGCTGCTTCTCGAGGCTCCTGCTTATTTGTAAATGCTGGCACATAGTGAGCCGAGCATAGGAGGATGAAAGCGTACTTCAGTTCAAACGCCACAAATCAAAAGACTTTGAGCGTTTTTTATGATACCCCCGCACACTCGGTACAATCAATCGGCAAGGCAGAAATCACCTGCAGTTGCCTGGCTCATTTGCTGCAATACTAGCCTTAACTGTCTCATCTTCATTTCTCCTGTGTGTGTGTGTCTGTGTCTCTATTTTAAACATCCAGAGCACCTGAAATATTAAGTGGTATTGTGGTACTGGGATTGGATAGAAAGAGAGACAGTGTGTGTGTATGTGTGTTGTCTCTAATATTAAGTTGTATTGTGGTAGTGGGGGTAAATAGAAAGAGAGACAGTGTGTGTGTGTGTGTGTGTGTGTGTGTGTGTGTGTGTGTGTGTGTGTGTGTGTGTGTGTGTGTGTCTGTGTGTGTCTGTGTGTGTGTGTGTGTGTGTCTTGTCTCTAATATTAGGTGGTATTGTAGTAGTGGGGGTAGATAGAAAGAGAGGCAGTGTGTGTGGGAGAGCGAGAGTGAGAGTGCACACGTGTTTATGCTACTGGTAAGCATTTGTATCAAATTAACTGCATGTGTACACTCAGTGTTGTAGGTTTTCTGTACCATGGTGGAGAGGGTCATGCCTTGCTGTTTTCTACACAAATAAAGCAGTCACATCGCCTTCGCTGGGGCACGCCCCGCCATCCCCACCCAGGAGCACATGTGAGACAGCAGATGACTATCAGCACGCTATCCCACAAACCCCCTCTTCCCACCCTGCCTCTCTGGCCAGCCACACAGCACTCCCTCCAGCAGGATATTGCTTTGTGATATCTGCCAGGACCGGCTTGACCTCTCTCCCAGATGAGAAACACACACACACACACACACACACACACACACACACACACACACACACACCTTTGCAACACATATTCACACACATACAGCACAGACACACCTTGAAATACCAGCTTGTACACATAGATATGAATATGAGATGCGAACAGAGTAGTGCCAGTGTATTGAAGCAGTGTCAAATGCTTACACACAAATATTTACACACAAACACACATGAATGTACACATATGCATATGTGAATACACATTCACAAATGCCTACACACATACACACACAATAGCACAAAGCATGTCTGGGCAACGTAAACATTTCACTCAGGCAAGCATATACATGCACAAATATACCTGTGTTCACAGTAACACATTATCTCCATGCCAACAGGAACATTTTCACTTGGGATGCTCCAGGCTTCTCAAACAGAATTCAAAACCATCCTTTCTTTTTGTGCAAACATACAAACAAAATATGCTTCTGAAAAGAACAGAAAATATTTGTTGGAATGATTCTCCTGTCAGTAAAAGCAAGCACAGTGATATTTATTAAATATTTACCCAATATTACAATGCATTGTTGTGTTTATTTTAATAATGATGTTGGCTAAGGATTTCTAAAGTTACTTAGAAATGACTTGCTATTGGAAGATAGTAACTAAAACAGAATGTGGTAACAAGGCAGTAAGAAAAATGCTCCCCCCCCCCCCCCCCTCTAGGTTGAGTAACTTCTGACTTAAACAGCCCACCTCCCCACCCATTCTCCAATAATGTCCAACAATTTCCACATGCCAACTAAAGTAGAATGGTTGGCATGCTACACGCCCCTAACTCACGTCATCGGCTTTACAGACCCTTTTAAAGAAAAGAGTCCTAATCCAACGCCACTCTACTATTCCCCCCCCACTCACGCGTCCAAAACTGAGCGGCTGTCATGGCAGACATGTGGATTTCAAAAGGATAGCGTCCCCACCGGAGACATATGAGGGAAAAAATGATCCCTTTAGTCTTAATGCAGAGGAGAAATGATCCCTTTACATTGTTAATGCAGAAGAGCACCAGTTCTAATGCATATGCAGAGAACACAACACTGGTCTAACTTTCAGTTTCAGAGTTCCTCCTCTTTGACACACACACACACACACACACACACACACACACACACACACACACACACACACACACACACTCTTCCATTCACCCATAGCAACACTGACTGGGAATCCTGGAGGTAAACTGAGATTTGTGATGTCTGTGTTTTATAGTCACTTCATCATCACCATCACAGTTTCTAGGCAACTTTGCTCATGTACTGTAAGGCAACGAAAAATCAGACAGTCCCTATCAAGTCAAAGTCATTTATATAGGAACAGAGAATATTCTTTGGGAAACCATAGAAATCCATGTCACGGAGTGTGTGTGTGTGTGTGGCTGATCATTACAAGCATTTTACAGCGATACGCAAGCTGCACATCGCAGAGGAAGATAAGGATTAAGGATTCTAATCAGAGCAATTACAGAAAGTGTAGACACGTTTTGCTCTCTATCAAATACAAAAAAAATCACCTAACATAAAATCACGTGTAAATGATTCAAATGATCTGATTTTCACTTATATATTTTCCTTGTGCATAGAATATTTGGCCACACGGTGCCTACACAAAATCTTACTGAAAGTTGACATAAACATTTAGAAACATTACAACAGATCTGGGTTCTGAATCCAAGGCAACATCAACCTGCAAGGTCTTGCAAGGTTTAGGATGATTTTAAACAATTGATGTCAGGTTTTAAACCCATAAAATGCCAATTTTTATAAAAAAAAAAAAAAAAAAGAATTTTGTTGTAGGTAGGTTGAGTGACTGGACAGAGGAAGCCCACTGTGGATCTTGGATCTCATTCCACCATTCCCTGAGAAAAAACAACCAAACATGGGTAGCGATCTACATACTGTAAGTCTTCCACATATCCCTGTGTGTTTCTTTGTAGCCCAAGCAAAATAATGAACTGTTTCCTAGCTTGTTAAGAATCCACGCTACAGTTGTGTTTGAGATCTCTTAGCATTTGGCATTGAAATGTATGTAACGATTACTGCCCGCAGGATTGGTGTGCTGTTTGGATTATGTCTTTCTCCTTGCCAAGACTGTTCATGATAGTTGTGTGGAAAATTGGATATGCAGGGTTTTGTTTTAAGCAGATTGTACAGCCATGTACTCTGGCTTCAGAAGTCTTTACCCCATACTGAGTTACACCTGTGACATCTTTATGTATGCAAGGCTGGTTATGTATGTTAAGGTCAGTGAGTGCATAGCACCCCCCCCCCTCCTTCTATTCACCTCATTCTCCACAGCTTTCTTTATTTCCTAATGCCTTGAGCTTATCTTTCTCTTTCCTGCCTGTATTCCTGTCTCTGTGTCCCTCCTCCCCTGTCTCTCTTTATTAATCCCAGGGATGTCCATGACCCTTGAAATCTTTTTTTGTTCAGCATTAATTTCGGTCAGAGTTGTTTTGCAATATTAATCAGGCCCTCAGAAATTAACATGTTTCTAGCTTGCTTCTCCGCATTTATTCAAGCGCTCACCCACTCACCTCCATCACTCAGACACCTCCCACCCTCCCACCCAAATTTAAGTGTGGCAGCTGATGAAGACCCCTAGCCTGATCCTGCACCTCCCTCTGCCTGTACGACAACCATTCAGCCTCTTCTTAGTACAGAAGTGCAGAAGAAATGTGACAACAGGCCTTTCTCCATGGCCTCATACCTCTTTATTTCCCCTTTATCCGTGGCTCATTCCCACACTTTTCTCTCTCCCTCTCACTCTCTCTTTCTTCCACCCTTTCCCCCTCTCTCTCCTCCTGCCATTATCTGACTTTCAGCCGCATGAGGACGAGCTTATCACCGCGTGGGACTCAGAGATCTTCTCCAGCACCAACTGAGTGAAACTGGCACAGGGAGGCGCTGACACACACTCATGTCTGTGTGTGTGTGATCAAAAGTTTCTTTTTTTTTTTTCCGGGAGCTTATTTTTCTCCCCTGTACTTTCCCCCCTCCTGTTGCCACCCGTAGACTGCCCGTGAGCGAGCGACACTTCTGAGGGACACTATCAAACGCCGCACACCCCTTTCGCCCGATGGGAGAGAACAGAGAGCAGGGGAGGATGAATGACATCTTGTCCCCGCAGCTTAATGTTTCATGATGGAGGCAGTAGAGAATGGGTGGGATTTCTTTTTCTCTTTTTTAAGCATGGCACACAAACACAGGGAGTCATGCATCTCATTGATCTGCCTGACAGAGTGATCTGTGTTTTCCATTCTACGATAACCCAGTTCTGCTTTGTGTGTGTGTGTGTGTGTGTGTGTAAGAGAGAGAGAGGGAGTGAGAGAGAGGGTTGGACCCAGACTACAGACATTCGTGCAACAAAGTCATCAGGTTGGTAAACATATATCACACAATATGTACTCATTTGATCTTTGAGGGGAAAATATAACTGAAACAGTACCTGGCTAGGCCAACCCCCACTCTCCTTCATTGGTGACGAAGGTGACAATATATTCTATGTCTGGACATTTTATCCATGAAACAATTTGGGTAACCTTTCATAAACGACTTTTTACATAGTATTTACACACATTATCATTGAAAGGAGCACAGAAACAGCTTTTTACTGTATACGTTTAAAATGCAGAAGTTGATCCATTATATGAGCCCTTCCTCACCTAAACCTCCTCTCTAGTGGCCCAGCCTCTCATCTCTTCCCTTGTCTTCTCTCCTCTTTTCTTCTATCCTCTCTATTGTCCTCTTCGGTCATGTTTTTCTCCCTCTCATTTTTATGGAGAGAGAGAGAGAGAGAGAGAGAGAGAGGGAGGGAGAGAGAGAGAGAGCAAGAGCGAGAGAGGAGTGCTGGTTTGGCCCCCTCATACAGACACATCAAAGGCACGAGAGCTGATCAAATGAACCCATCAGAGAAGGCGAGCGCGATAACTACATAAGTGTCTGTGACATTGTTTTATATTCCCCTCGTTGCATGTCCGTGCTCGTTGCATTTAAATGGATTCCAGATCCTTTTTCTGTAACAAATTATGAGGAATTACATTCAAATCCCACCACCCGCCATAGAGACAAATGGAAATATGATTGTGATGTAAAACTCAGTCGGTTAAACACCATGAAGCCAGTCAATGGACTGCTCATTCTCTATATGATCCGGCGAAGCATATATTTATCCGCTAATTCTCCAAATACAGCACGTCCAAGAGAGGGATTCTACTCCTAGGTTGTAAATTCATCGAATTAAACACATTCCATTGAGCAAATTTACTCCCAAGTGTCAGTAACCTGATTCCAATTGCACTGGGAGCTGGAGGAGAGCACATTAAATAACTTCTGTAGGCAAACAAGAAGCATTTTCTTTTATTTCATTAACCGGAATGTGGTATCAGTCATCGAGACTGGGAAGTATAAGACCAGTTATTTCTCTCTCGTTCTTTCTCTCTCTCTCTCTCTCTCTTAGCCTCAAGCACATCCCATAAGGTCCCATCAACCCTGAAGCAAGCGAAGGCTCAGCCTACAGTAAGAAAAGATTAATGCTACCAATCATAATGTTTCCTTCACTGAAACTCCCCCTCCCCTCTAAAGCTTTCCAGAATCCAACATGTCTCAAATTGTCCCAAAATCCTCCTCACAAGAGAGGGACAGAGGCAGTAACATAAGAGGTTGCTGTGTGTAATCAAATTCAACCATTAGTCTAATATGACTTCCAGGGGTTGCCATGCTGTTTCTAGAGGTCACCTTTTTATTTAGCCCTGGTTATAATTAAATGTTATCACTAATGTGAACACACCCAGTCCCCTCCGGCCAAAACTGGAAAGTCCCTGAAGAGCCGAGAGGGTCTGTGCTCTGTCCTATTCCCCTCCACTGATTCTAACTAAACCTAACCTTCAGCTCAGTCACGTAGGACCTAGGACTTCTCTCTCATCCTCTCTGCTGTTGCTTGTATCTTTTCCCCCTGTGCGACCCAACACTTTCTTTGTATTGTGCCGTCTTCTCTTACCCTGTAGCCCCCTCTCTCCCTTCATGTCTTTCTCTCTCTCTTTCTACGTGTCTCCATCCTCTGTTTGTGCTTGTTCTCTACCTCCTTGTAAGTCCCAGCACTTTTGCTCTGTTGTTCTCTCTCATCCTGTGTCCTTCTCTCTCTCTCTCTCCCTCCCTCATCCTGTCCTTCTCTCTCTCTCTCTCTCTCTCTCTCTCATCCTGTGTCCTTCTCTCTCTCTGTGCCCCAGACTGCTATTCCAGGAAAATAATGCGCGTAACGCAGTTTTTAGGTGAGTGTCTCCATGCCCCTCTGCCTCTGGCCCAGTCTTCAGGGAAACCAGGTGAAGGACAGTCACAAACTCACCAGCATACTCTTTTTCTCTCTTTATATCTTTTCTTTTTTTCCTTCTCGCTCTCTTTCCTTCCGTCCCCTCCTCTTTCTGTTTCACGCACGGAGCTCAGCGGGGAGTGAATCTGTGTCTGGATTCTGTATAAAAAGAGAGGACAAACACCCATGAATTATGTAATAAATTAGCCTTTTTTGCAACAGTGATTTTCTTTTCAAAACAGATGTACACATAACTTTTCACCTGGATTTACAGTGGTGTTCAGTGGAATTACAGATAAAAACATGTTATTGGTTATAAAGTGTTCATATTTATGGTTCACCCGATGAGGAGAGCAGCAAGCTTTACTCCGGGTATTTACTGTGGGCTTCAGTGAATCGCACCTCCAAGATAGCAAAACTTTAATGGGACAGTAAACACAAGACGTTACACAACATCACCACTCTCTGACCACGTCCGTTTATGAACAATTTCGTCTGTCCAAAGCATAATTGGAACAACTGTGCCATCATCAACATTGTAGTCAAATCAGTTTGATGCCTTTGATGATTTGAGAAAGGTGCCACAGTAGATGAAGCATAGTTTACGAGATTGGTTCACTCAGGTCCATGTAGGAGAACATGAAGAAGTGACCCCCCTCCCCCTCCCCCATCTCTCTCCTTTTGACATTGTCTAATTGCAACCTTAATCAGCCTTGGTTTGATGACAATATTCATTAAAAATAATAAATAAATAACTGAGCTAAAATAAATAATTATGTCTTGGCAGGCCGGGTAATGTTTTAGGGAGGGAAAAGAGAGAGCAATTACGACGTGTTTAATGGGTTATTTTCAAAGGCACCATGATTTACAGGTTCACAAATAATTTAATATGCTGCTCCAGTAGCACTGTTGTAATAAGCCATCTAAAACAATTTATTGGATGTTCTCCGACTATAAGTCACCAACGCCACACATGTTTCATGGGCTATCAATCAACCCCAGATAACAAGGAGCCTGCGAGAATTTCATAGAAGAGACTAGCAGCGCAATGCATGATGGGAGTAAGCAAGCACCCCCTCCAGTTGTCTCCGCAGGGCACCTGTGGATTTGGCTTTGATAGATAACAGCAGCGGCAATTAACGGTTTCGGCGAGTAATTCATTTGTGTGCCATTAGTTTGTTCCAGTGGCTGGTGATTTTCTCCCTTGCCTCCTCATTCGGATTGCTTTCTCCATCTCATACCCCAGTCTTTCTTGTTCCTAATCCCTCTCTCTCTCCCAGTATAGCATCTTATATTACAATGAGGAAAACGAACAACCTCACAGAACAGACACATCAGAACAGCATGATTGGCTCTGTCAAAAGCTTTGCTCATATCAGCTAGCAAACCCCAAATCACCCACGGAGTAATGACTGACAAACTGTCACCAGTGCCGGAGGGTTGAGGATTTTGTTGGATTAGCATATACTTATCCTTTACAACAAGCAGAATCAAATATATTTTTAGCATGTTTTTTAAAGCAGTTTGATAAAGATGTTTGCAAGGGGGAAACTGGCTGAGTTTATCCTTGTGTAGCAGGAATAAGGCCAACATTAGCTCTCTTCAATGCTCCATTCACTGTGAAAAGGGTTTAACAAGGTTTAACAGGTATAGGCAATGACCAGAGCCAGGTCATCAGCATACTTTTTTTCAGTGTAAACAGAAAGAAAGAAAGAAAGAAAGAAAGAAAGAAAGAAAGAAAGAAAGAAAGAAAGAGAGAGAGAGAGAGAGAGAGAGAAAGAGAGTAATCCATGTTCTGTATATGATGTGTATAAAGGCTTGGAAGAGGTCATTCATGCTGGGTTTGATCCCTCAGTCTCCATGTTGGCCAGCGTCCAGTCCTGCGCCCCTGGTCCTCCAGTGTAGTGAAATGAGTTTAGGGGTCTCCACGCCGCCTGCCTGCCTGAGTGATAATCCAGCCATGTAATACCCATTTATTTCACTGAAGATCCCCAGGACTCGTTTATCTGAATCCCACCACTGCGCACCTGCTATCAGGACATTCTCACAATACCCTCTGAGCCCTCGTCTCCATTCCAAGGACCTAGCAATACCTTGCACTCTCTCACACTCGCTCTCTTATTCTCTCATTCTCTCTCTCAGTCTAATACTCTTATATATGTATGATCATTCACTCATCATGTCATGGCTCTCCCCCTTTGTTTTTTTTCTATCTGGCTCATCACTTTCTTTCCCTCTTTGTTTGCCTCTCAGTGTTTTCTCTCGCTCTTCCTACCCCCTTGTTTGTCCCCCTCCTTCCCAGGCACCTCCTGCTTTCTTGTTTCTCGGGGAAACACCATTAGGGCTGAAAGATGCCTGTTTTTCAGATTTGTCTGTGAAGATATTTCCTGTTTCCAGCAGGTTCTAAAGCTAGTGCCCCGACTGCTGTTGTGTTTGTTGTTGGCATTATTAGAAATGGAGGAGTATCCCTAAGTGTGGCATGAATATGTAGCGACTATAGGATAATGGCCACCTTGGAGTATATGAAAATAATGATCTAATTTATTTGCTTCTCTGTTGTTTATTTGTACTACTTTGGGGCATCTTGTGATCTATGCAAGCCTAGTATAATGCCGTAAACTAGTCTGCTGTAAGCCTAGTATGACTCTCTAACTAACTCTGACTAGCAGTTAGTTAAAGCATTAAAGCTAGAACACCTCAAGCTTAGCACCCTAGGGCACCATTCGCAGGGAAAAACAGCACGGCATGGTTTGGCTGTAGTCTCAAGCCAGAGAGAGAGACATAGCCTGAGAAGACATTAGCAAACTCTGTGCACTTAGCAGCCAAACAACTTTTGGCATTTAAAATCTGTGATTTAGGGCAAACTGGCACATCACACCTCAGGCAGTGTGACTTACGCAGCCGCAGCAGCAGCAGCAGCACACACACACACACACACACACACACACACTCACAAAGTCAATAGTAGATCTCGCCCACTCTCTTTCTCTCTCTCTCTCTGTCTCACTCACTCACACACACACACACACACACACACACACACACACACACACACACACACACACACACAATCACACACTTAAAGCTAGTTAACACTTGGAGATCTTTCTCGCTCATTCAAACACACACAAAGAGTAGTGAGAGACACAAACACACACAAGCAACCCTGGGGAACAGACAGTCATTCAGGCTCTCAGCTCCTGGGCTAATTAGACAGAGCACTCAGCAGATTCATTGACGAGACAGATTTGTTTGCCTTTCTCCTTGGCCTGGTCACTCACAGGATGCCACTGCACGACTCGGGAACATCATGCTCATTTCCACTCTTTTGGCAGGCTGATTATTCTGCCAGACACACACACACACACAAACACACACACACACACACACTTACAAACACACAGAAAAACAGCTTATCTATGGCTTAAGCAAAGACCAACTGTTTTTACTCTTTTATCAGTATATTTTTGACTTATTTAGATACAGGTATAAATATAGATAATAAATAAGCATTTTGAATGAAAAAACAAAACCATGGGCCTTTATAAGTGAGATCTTATGGCATTACTCACAGTAGTGACTCAATGATCAACCATACACAACATACCTAAAGTATCAACACAACATAGGCATAACGTCATCACACTGTTGAATTCACTTCTGCACATACCGGTATATGGTATACATCAGAGCTATTTTAATTGAACTGCCCGACCAGTGTAGCTAACTTAGCTTTATGTGATTAAATATCATGCCCCTTGTTTTCTTGGTTGTGCCATTCTTAGCAGAGAGAGAGAGAAACAGTGTATTTCATATAAAAATATATATTTTATACTTAGTATAAATAAATAAGTATGTACTACATATAGTATTATGGAACAACTAAAGTTACATTTCCATTTTGTTGAAACATATTTTACATACATTAAAAGTAACTTTATAAAAGAGAGAAACTGTATAAAAGCATAGTTTCTAGGAATGCACCGATTTTTTTCAGAGCGAGTACGAGTATATTGAGGTACTTGCTGTTGCTGATACCAAGTATCCATACAAGTACTTAATAATTTGCCTATGCCAGTGGTCTATCAATTTCTCCGACCCAACTGGCAAACCTGATTTACTGTATAAAAGAACAGCTCCTGACTGCAGCCTTGAGTTTAACACAATGTTGCCATGAAGTGGTATTGGTACGTGGTGTTAGAGAGAGTATGAGTACAGTGCCATCCAGAATTATTGGCACCCTTACTGAATATGAGCAAAACAGGCTATGAAAAAATGCCTATGCTGTTTATCCTCTTGGTCTTTCACTCAAAATATTCCTAAAAATCTTACCTTTTCATTGAAGTAAAATTATTGGGAAAACAAAAAAGTTGACATAAAATAAATATTTTTCTCCAAAACATGTGTGCCACAATTATTGGCATCCCTAGAAAATCTTACAATTAAAATCTAACTAAGGTATATTTCCAGTCATGTTTTACATTTTTAAATTCACCTGTTTGATTAGGAACTCTTAAGTGGTCAACCATGAATTCCTGTTTCACTGGAGTATAAATATGAGGTGACACAGGCCAAATTCTCTTAGTATTTCATCACTATGGGAAAGACCCAAGAACACAGTGACGAGAATTGCAGAAGTTAGTTGAGTCTTGGGGTCAGAAAGTCTCCAAAACCACCATCAGACCCTACATCATCACAAGTTGTTTGGGACGGTTGCCACAAAAAAGCCTCTGCTGTCAATCAACAACAAGCTAAAGCGCCAACAGTTTGCTAAATGATACTGGGACTTTCAATGGGGCCGGGTTTTATGGTCAGATGAGACCAAAATAGAGCTTTTTGGCAACAAACATCAAAGTTGGGTTTGGTTTAGACAGAAAGATAGCCATACAGACAAGCACCTCATACCCACTGTAAAGTATGGTGGCGGATCTTTGATGTTGTGGGGCTGACATCTTGTTAGGATACTTGGTATAATGGACTCCATCAAATTCCAGCAGATATTAAATGAAAACCAGCCTCTGCCAGGAAGCTTAAAATGGGCCGTGGTTGGACCTTCCAGCAGGACAATGATCTGAACCACCCCTCAAAATCTACACAAAAATGGTTCAGCGACCGCAGAATAAAAGTTTTGCCATGGCCATCACAGTCCCCCGACCTAAACCCCATTGAAAATCTGTGGGATGAGCTGAAGAGCGTCGACCTCGGAATCTGAAGGATCTGGAGAGATACTGTATGGAGGAATGGTCTCAGATCCCGTGCCATGTGTTCACCAACCTCATCACGCATTACAGGAGAAGACTCAGAGCTGTTATCTTGGAAAAGGGAGACTGCACAAAATATCAAATGCAGGGGTGCCAATAATTGTGGAAGACATATTTTTGAGAAAAATATTAGTTTCATGATAAGAATGTAATGTTTCTTTCAATTATGTTACTTTAATTAAAGGTTCGATTTTTGTGAATATTTTGAATGAAAGATCATGAGGATAAACAATAAAGAACTTTTTTCGTATATCGTTTTGCTCAATTTTACTAAAGGGTGCCAATAATTCTGGAGGGCACTGTATATGATTTCAGTGTTGCCCCAATACCCGATGCTGGTATTGACATTGTATCGTCATTCAGTTGCCGAGTTGAATGCCATTTTTTCACTCACTCTTCCTAAACCCTTTAAACCATTCCCCTCACCCAGAGCTAAATGTGGAAGTTTTTAACAACCCTGCTGGAAATAGAAATGCACCCTGATGGTTGTAGAATTACTGATGATGTGTTTCTGGGGGGCACAAGGCAGATATTACTACTCGTACAACCTCCAGAGCGCAATAAGAAACATGGGGAGGGTTAATTGTCCTCCAGCTCTCTCTCACACACACAAACACACACACACACACACACACACACACACACACACACACACACAGAGAGAGAGAGAGACACAGACACACACAGAAGTGCAGAGTCTGCACAACATTACACAATGTGCATTTTGACGAGTGTCAGATCTCCCCTTAACAACATATTGATTCTGTCTGTGCAATTTAGCGCCCCCACCCTTCCCCTCCCAGCGTGGCGTGAGGAAATGGCAGAGGGCTCCACTCTCCACCTAAAGACTAATAGGCTGTCCAAATAGATAAATGAGTTTTTAAGTAACAGAAAATAGTCCTGCATCCGTGTGCAGCCACTCACCTCACAACCTCACCACCTTCCCCCCCTACACACACACACACACACACACACACACACACACACACACACACACACACACACTCCTATCCCCACCTCTCAACACATGGACAGAAACACAGTCTCAGAGCAACAGGTCATTATGCTGAGTGTTCATCTCTGTGTGAAGAAAAAAAAAGCCATGGACTAAAATGAGAGCGCGAGGGGTGGAAGAAAAGAGAGAAGAAGAAAAAGGAGGAAGAGAGGGCACAGGAGAGAAACGAAACATTATGTTCAATATTCTCTCTATCTTTCTCTCTCTGAGATTCTCCCTGAGATTCTCTCCTTTGCCTTTCTCCCACTCTCTTCCCCCTCTCTCTCTCTCTTTTAGCCAACAGAGAAAAGGGTGGTTTAAACCACACTTTATGATCCACTTTTAAATTATTAATCCAGTTCAATTTAAATCCTATTCAGTAGACACACTCGTGTTTTGCTCAATATCCCCCCTCTCTCTTTCTATCTCTCTCTCTTTCCATCTCTCCCCCTCTGTATTGCTTATTGAGCGGCAACATCAACAAGACTAATATCAAGATGGAGTCACCTTCTAAATGAATACAATGAACAAAAAACCCAGATTGGATTAGAAGTGTATTATCAGATTAGTTCATGAAAACACGGAACGGCTGCTCAAAATCAGGCCTGTCTATACCGTTCTTCAAGTGTGTCTGTCTGTGTGTGTGTGTGTGTGTGTGTGTGTGTGCATGTGTGTGTGTCTGTTTATATGGGTTTTCACACAGAGATCTCTGCTGCCACCCAGGGTATACACATAAAAATGCAGTACATTTGAAGGCTGACCACAGAGACACACACATTTACTCAAGGTACCTACAAGCATATTAAGTATTGCAAATAAAAGACACGCATTGTTTTGCTAATCCCTTTGTTTCCGTTTGGCCCTGCTCTGACGCAGAAGCGATGTTCTTCAGCTCATCGATAGACCCCTTTTAGCAAGCAAATCTGCCCAGTGGTGTAGCTCTCCCTCCTTCTCACTCCCATTTCTTCCAATGTTTTTTGCTATTTATTTATTTACTCCTCTCTCTCATTCTCCTTCCACCCACATTTTGTCTCTCCCTCTCTCGTTCTCTCCCTCTCTGTCCCTCTCCATCACTCTTTCTTTGTGTTTACACCAATATTTACAGAGAGCTTGGCCTAAGTCCAGCCAGCGAGATCAGACTGTTCAGGACGCGCCCCACAAACGAACCCCACCAGCTTTATGATCTTAGCCTGCCACTGTGAGCGAGGTGGTGGGGACTTAAACCTAGCCCAGCCCACCCCACCCCACCGCAACACTGTTCCATTATGAATCCAAACAGCCACAAACAATCCCACCCATAAATTCAACAGTCAGCCCCGCAAAACATTCACAAAGAGCAGCTTCGCCCTCTGCCCTCCACCCCCACCCCCCCCCGACCGATATCCGGGCTTACCCTCCAAGAGGGACTTTCAGGGGCTTTGCAGTCGCGGCGACAAAAGCTGTGTCGTGCAGCCGCCGGACTCTAGCAACACACACACACACACACACACACAGGAACGTCCCTGTTTATGATGTGAAACACACATCAGGCTTGTACCGTCTCTGATTTAATGAAGGGATTCCTCGGTGCGGTTGCCGAGGGCGTGTGTGCGCGGGCAAGAATGTGTGTAGACTCTCAAGTAGTCTCCATCATCACTGGGAAAAGGGAGAGGGAGGACTGGGTGGGGATCGGGAGGTACCCATGTTAGTCTTCCATGTCTGTCTGCGTTTGTGCCACCTGTCTCTTCCAGCATCTTTTTCCTCTCTCCTTTCTCACTCTCTGCCCATCTGATTCCTGGGCTGAGCAGATTGGCATCCTCTTAAAGACCACCCCTCTCCCCATCCCTGCAACCACTGTTGTTATGCCACTGGCTGAGAGCTGCGATCAGGCCGTGGAGAGGCTTAACAGTTAAGGGGAGGGATGCTTCTTTGGCGAAAGGTGTGTGTATGTACATGTATATTTGTGTGTGTGTGTGTATGTGAGGAGGTTGAGTGTGTATGTGTGTGTGTGTTGGGGGGGGTCTACAACTCTGCTCGGGGCTGTGATTAACAGCTTCACTCGGACACACACGGACACACACCCCAGCATGTCTCCCACGCCGTAATCACACACTCACGGTCTGTGGTTACGAGGTGGGAGGAATAAATTCAAGCCAAGGGATTGGAAAGGGAGGATGAGGTGTGTGTGTGTGTGTGTGTGTGTGTGTGTGTGTGTGTGTGTATGTGTTTGGGGTGGTGGAGTGTGTGTGTGGTGAGGGGAGGGGGGGGGGGGAGTGGTGTAAGCCAGGAGAAGCGCCACAGCAACACAACAAACAGCAAACAGGAAGGTGTCAAGATTGAAAGTGTTTGGGAAAATATAAGGTTGGTTTGATTGAAACAGTGCCAAGTGTGAACAAATACAAAGGTGCCATGTTTTAGACTGGGATAGAGCCACGAGGAGAGATACATTAAAAAGAATTGGAGAGGAGAATAGACGGGCATCGCAGGAGGGTTGAAAAGTATGAATAGAACCCTCCCAATAAAAAAACATTTGATCATCAAGTGTGGTTTGATGGCAGCCAGAGATTGAAGCCTTAATGTTACCGAAATGAAATAAACAAACACCAAAACGTTTATTTCTATTCAACTGGAGTGTTTTCCCCCAATCTCACAGTGAATCGGGGCTCAAGTGGACACCGTCATTACCTCAGCACTACACTGCATTACACACCAATCAGCAGCGCAAGTGCCTATTCACACAGATGCGTCAAACCCCTCTTAAGCCACATGGCATCGTCAAGTGTCACACAGAGCCTGGCATTGCACTGGTCAGTTGAACTGTGGTACTCTACTGCCTCCTGGTGGCCACAGGTCAAAATCCAAATCTGTTCAACGAGCCCCATGGTAATCAGCAAATCCAATGAGCCATTTACTTTCAAACATGCACCCTAAACAGCTTTAGAATTTTAGCGCCATTCTGACTGTTGCAATGTTACTGTTTAGCCAGTTTTACCTAAGGCTATGTCCATCCTTCCAGTCCAGTGTGACTATGTAAGAATGAACAGAATTCATGTTTCCTTTAACATGGCAGTGTTACGGATCTACTGGGGTTCATTTTACCTGGGGATGAGCATAAGCATGTGACCACAATAATGGTGTTATTACCTTATATGACAGCAGATCCGACACTGATGAGATGGCAGCAATGGGAACATTTACAAGTTTGTTATTATGTGGTGTGTTATAAAGACATTTTATCAAAGAAAGTATTTTTTTAGCATGTGATCTTTGTTAGTGTCGATGATAATTAAAAAGAATTAAAAAAAGATTTTTTTAAAAAAATCTTAAAATGCAATCTAGGCCTACATGAGTAAACTCCCCAAGCATGCCCATTTTAACTTGGGAGATTGGGATGTTTAAAGGTGCCATAGAATGGAAAACTGAATTTACCTTAGCATAGTTGAATAAGGAGAGTTACCTTAGCATAGTTAAATAAGGAGAGTTACCTTAGCATAGTTAAATAAGGAGTTCAGTCCATGGAACTGAACTGGAACTGTAGTGAATTTCATGCAAATCTTTTACATGCAAAAGAAGGAGGTAAAACGGGCCAATTCCAACAAGCCTCCACTGTGTCGTAACTGTGGTTTCTGGTTAATATTTATGCCCCAAATCTGAACATGCTCCCGCCCACTTTCTAGCCCAGGCAATATAGAGCTGGGCAGCTTCAGCAGTTCTACAGGAACTGTGAACAGGACAACTGAGCGACAACGAAAATGTCAGACCATGGGCAGAAATGTATCGTTCAAAATCAGTGTCAGGTAACTCCCTTCTTATGCGCAGCACCACACATGGGTGGGATGACAACACGAACACTTCTTCCAATGAGACCCCAGCACCAGCTGACAAACCACCTGAAAGCCAAGTGTCTGCTGCATCTGCATAGAGAGGAGAGGAAGAAAGCATCTCCAGTGTCCATCTCCGTTTGATGCAGATTGGCTAGTCGAGGCCATGGCTGATTGCTGGTTTGGGTGGCAGTGATATGCTACTGAGGCTTCAATAAGCGGGGGGCTTTGCAGCCCTAGTTCCTTCATGTTGTAAACATCCAATCCAGAGTAGCCCATGGCAGGTACTCTCTGTGGGAGAGAGAGGCTTATCCCAGTACAGTTTCATGTTCTTGAGGCAAGCAGGAGCCATGGGAAGGAGCCGTTTACTCAGGGTTCGGTGAGGGGGAAGATGTCTACCATCGTAAAGGTCTCTGGTTGTTCCATCGATATCCTGAGAGGCCAGCCAGGGGATGTAAAGCCGGGAGGCTGAGCGCTTGTAGATTTCATATAAGTTAACGTTGCAATGTGTAGTCTTCTGTGGAGAGTTCTCTCCAGGAGCTTTGAGCAATGCCCTCCGGTGCATCCAGACCAGCCTGAGCATACTGCACGCCCAGGCATGATATACAGAAAGAGTGTGAATCTCTCCTTGAAATCATCTGTAGGGTCTTTAGCCTTCAACATGGATGGAGTAGCCATGACATCAGCCCACCATGACATCAGCCCACCATGGAAACTTTACCATGCTTCACGAGGGAAGGGTCTCGCCATGATGCATCAGCAAATACTTAAAGGGAAACTTAAGTAACCCAGGCCCTATTTTCCCAAAATCTTTCCAGATTTTTACTTGGGACAAAAAATTATTGAAATCAGTCCACTCTGATCATGTCTCATTGAACAAGGAAATGGATTACCAACCGGTTGGGAGTTTGTCCTCTGCTAGCTGGTCGGTCCAACACAAAGAAGTGCCGTTGGAAACCCACAACATTTATTTTGATTCCTAGCTGAATTACACTGCTAATTGCCTAGACTGGCAGAAGGGACACTGGGAATGGTCTGGGCCATATCTGTAAAAAGTGAAATTTTATTTCATAGTTATTTCTTGGTGTTTTAGCCTACAAAGGAATGCTATGTGTAATGGCAGCAGATCCAATATCTGTGACATCCTTGGAAGCACTCGGGGAAAGTAATGGACGCGTGCAAAAGCTTAAAAGTTTAAATTTCTTTATCTTCATAAATGTTCAAGTAACACTGTCTATACATAAATAAAGGATTCTTATTTCACAATTAAGCTAGCACGGTCAAAAAACTGTGAACCTTGGTGCTTCTCCGTTCCTTCTAACTAAGCGTGCTCTCTTCACATGGTCAAAACAACGTGTCAAAATAAGAGTCTCTACTTTAGAGATATTCATTATAATAACAAGATAATACAAAATAATATTATTCCAGAAATAATACTCATCTTATTTATGGCTCTAACACTATGTTTATGTCTTGTCATTTGTGTATTGTTTGATTTTTGTGTCTACCCCTTTTTTTGGAAATGGTGATGACCACCAGAAAGAGAAACTTAAACTCCAGATAAGATTCAAGTGTAGTTAAAAAGCCTTGGTTGCATGGACTAACTAAACCGGCCTGATAGAATTTAACCTCTGAGAGGAAAAGATTGTGGGCCAGATTGTGGGCCAGCATGTTTTTGCAGTTGTTCTCTTTTCTCTTGGCCTGAAAGGCTTCTCCCCAGGGACCTCTGCTCTCTGGCAGCCTGAATCACTTGCCCTTAAAATCTTTGTGCACCCAACATGTCGATTCAGACATGTCGCCGTAACTTATACTTGCTTATTTTTTGGCCCAATGTCATCTGCCAAAGGGTTCTTTTTTTTCCTTTCAGCAAAGCACCAGAATTCAGCCACCTAGGTATCAATTGTTGCCAGTCTGACAGGTAGAAAAGACAGTACCTCCTTACCCATAGGCAGCTCAGCAGGGTAGGCCTCTTGCAGTAATGGGGTTACTCAGCAAGCCAGCAGGGCTCTGCGCAAGTCCCCTTTATTTCTTTCTTCAGTCCCTTTTCAGTTTCCCTGCATTCATGAAAACATTTTTTTTTCAAGGTCTGAGATGCTGTGAAGGACCGGACGGTCACCCCACGTTCTTTCAGGGATGTGGCGACTGGAATTGGTGGTGTAGGGGAAATACAGTGTAGGAGATGGTGGTTTTGATATAAAAAAAATATATATATATTTATTTACAGGGGGGACTGTCAACCCCAACACAGTGCACACAACAAACACATGTAAATCAAACAGATAACAGATACAGGCCGTACTCACCCGGGACTGAAGTAACCTGGCACCCTAGGCACCTGCTTGGCCGATTAGGCCCAAATATCGTCAGCCTCTCAAGGCCCAAGCCAGGCCCAAACTAGGCCCAGGCACTCAGCCCGAAGCTAAGTACATAGCTAGCCATACCAACCGAACCAAACAAAACAGGCACACAAAAACAGGCACAATATACAAGACACAAAGACAAAGCACAAAGACACTGTGTCCACACAACTAGACACAAAAACACTTCCTTCACTCTGGTAAACAGGGAAGTGTTTTTGTCTTAATACCTCTGTCCGTGCTCTATGCCTCTCATAAACAGTCTCTCCCTCTCTACACATGAGGCACTCTTTAAATAGGGCGTAGCCACGTTGGCTTTATTAGGTCCACCATTGGAATCAGGTGAGCCCAGCCCCAACCATTATGGGGGTGGAGTCCAACAGTCTTAAAGGGCACCATCCCTTTTTGGCCACGGTGAGGAGGGGGAGAATTCACCTTCTCACAGATGCTATCCAAGTTCTTCACCAGCTCTAAGGCCTTGATTATTGACGACCTTCATAATACATCAACCACCCAAAAAGGATGGATAAAATAACTATAGAGTGATGGTCTTTGACCTGTGTGATGGCTTCCACACCACTTGGTCTAGGACATACCAACTGCTGTGTTGGTCCCAGTGATATTATCTTTGTGGGAAGCAGGGGCACATCTCTGCAGTAATGAAATACAGTACATTATGCACTCTAGCAGTATCCACTAGTCCTGTGTCTGATTTAAATGACACCGCCTGGCCATTAATATGTGCTCACTATGCCACCCTGAAGCTCCTTTTAGAAATATGTTATCCTGTCGCAGCAAGTACTGCTTAACTTCCTGCTCTCTAGGTTCTTTGGCTGTTATCCTGTTGCAGCCAATCATCACCCAGTAGATGAACAAAATTGTTTTTTTCTGATTGTGAAGTGGCTCACTTGGCCTTATTTCCTAGATACTGCATCATTTCCTAGGCAGTCGTGGCATGTATGTAATGGAGTTACTCCATATCCACCACTGAGTAAACATGTTGACCTGCTGGTTGCTAATGTTTATATTTAATGGTTTATTTATTGTTTATTGTTTTATATCTGATGTTTATTGTATTGTATACAGTATTTTTAATATCTGATGTGACTTAACTGTCCACATGGGGTTAAGTCAATTGAGTTCTATAAGTACCATTCCCATCAGGGGTACAACACAATTATGTTTGATGGAATTCTTCCGTTCCAGGAAGCTTCTGCCCACATGCTGTTGTGCTGCTGCATGAATCCCTCCAGTGGAATGAAGCCAGTACAAGTAACGACATTACATATAGTATCAGAATGTGTAGCCGACTAATTGGCAAGCAAACGCAGATACAATACAGATGCAACCTGTGTCATGTACAGTGAAGGATAAAACCACTAATTCATAGGCACTGATTAAATAAATATACCATCAGTTATGTAATATGATAATGTTGACAGAAAACATGATTTTTTTTTACCACACAGTACAATAAGGCAATATCATACAGCATGGTTTTTAAATCAGGCACAGTGCAATACTGCTTAGGCAGTACAAAGATGGAGCTAGGGCGATGGATACAGACTACCGGGACCTGTCTGAATTTGTGCTATGTTCAATCAGGCAATTTCCTAGGCATTGCTATCCATAGTCTCACTCTGTGAGCAGCTTTTGTCATGTTTAAGTGGCAATCTATGTTTCTCAGTACATCTCTCTCAGTGAAACCAAATGACAGCCTTGTCATAAAATCGGTGTCTCTTTTCAGGAGCCAGCTTGGCAGTGGTCAGATAATTTGCGCACAGACATCATAAAACTGTCTACGGGGCCCAGTCAGGCTGTTGCCATCTAACATGAAATTGCTACCCTTCTATAAATCAGTGTGAATGCCCACAACGTGCTCATCACAGACATCCTCCTTTTTACTGTGCAGCAATTTCTCCTCAGGGCCAGCATCCATAGGGCACATGAGGATATTGACTTGAAGGGCACTGATTCTTTGACAGAGGCCTGATGCAACATGATACCTATTAAACCTGTCAGCTGATATGCGCCATACTCAGATAGTGTGATGTGACAGGCTTGATCATTCATCACTCATTTCATGTTGTTTGGTAATGCACCATTTTATCTTCCTCTACTTGCATCTCCACATGGAATCCTGTGAAAACACAGGCATACCACAGCTTAATGCATTATCTCAAGATTTACTTTCTGAAGCCTAGCTTCCCTGATCCTTACAGCCCCTGGGCCAAACAGCACTATTACCCATTAATACACACACACACACACACACACACACACACACACACACACACACACACACACACACACACACACACACACACACACACACACACACACACACACACACACACACACACAGGTTGTCACACAGGTAGGTTGTCGCACTGGTGACAAAACCAGCCAATGGACGTTTACATTTGTAACTTTTCTATGATTAGAGGTCTTATTAGTGTGTGATTTGGTGATTTTTACTATTGCCTCAGGTTAAACTACCCTTGAGATCTAGCCACAATTGGTTCATTAGTGAACTTGTGCAAGACAACAGAAAGAAGAACAAAGGCACCATTTGTGCTCTCATGATGGATGAGATGTCTACATGGAATCAAGTTTTCAGGTAATCAAATCCATGTGTATTTGGATGAAGCCTCTGGCCAGGTCAATTACTCCTTACCAGAAACCAGAGAAGCTTCAGTTGTCATGGTTATGTCTGTTAATGAGTATTGGAACATCCCTGTGGCCTATTTCCTCTGCAATGGCTTGAGTGGAGAAGAGTGAGCCATTATGTTGACAGAATGCCTGCACCTGCTCCATGCCATTGATGTGTGTGTGGTCTCACTAACAAGTGATGGCACTGCATGCAATTTAAGGGAGCTTGGAGCCAAGCTTGGAAATTCCACACATTCCTCACCATGCAGACTCAACACAACGAATATATGTGCTGTTAGATGCAGGTTATGTGATTAAGCTCACGAGGAATGCGTTAGCCGACACCACATTGGGACACCACATTGGGGGAAACTAAAAAGGCAGTATCTGAAAGAGCTAAATACACCGCAAGATGAGGAACAACATACTGGCACATATTGAGTGGCACAAACAAAAAATGAAAGTGAATCTGGCACCACAGGTTGGAGTGTGGCTGCATTTTTACAGGGCTCGAGTGGACCTGTTTGCCACCATGGCCAAACATGTGCCTTTTTGCTTCCCCACCAGTGCCTCTCATCCCTCGTGTGCTGAGCAGAATTATGGAGGAGAGAAGAAAGCAGTTGTTAGAGGCACCCCATTGGCCCAGCCAGCCATGGGTCGCAGACTTAACAAGGATGTCAGTGCAGCCGTCTTGGGGAGTCTTAGGGGCAGGTGATCTGTGATCGCCTAGGCCCCAGAGAAGAGAAAAGAAAACGCGCTGTGCATAAGAGAAACACACTGTACATAATCCCATCAGAACCTTCCAGCATTGCCCCATGATCAGCTAATAAATGGCCTTCTCCAAAGAACCAAATAAGTGAGCTGGTGAGTGGAGAGACTGCACGGGACATCATGGTTCAGTCTGTGAGTTTGTTGTCATTAATGTATTTTGCTAGCTAAACCGCAAAGCCAGTATTCCTGTATGCTATTTTGAGTCATACAGGAGTCTGACAAGTCTGTGCTTTATTTTAAAGTTTACAGTCATCAGTATGTCTAACCTTTTCCTATGTGGCACACACATTCTCATCTATCTACCTAATAATATTAGCGTTTTAGATTTCTGCAGTTGTAAAGAGTAGCCTACCATTTTGTTTTATATTTGGCCGAACTAGGTTATATGAATGAAATTATAGATTGCTAGCTAATGTGCTTTGTTTTTCTTCGTGTGTCATGATTTCACTTCTTCATGGAGCCAGAGGATGGCCACATTTACGGCACCATCAACATTGACACCAGGTACATAATACCAGGTACATTATTCATTATTTTGGAAACTTCCATCACAATGAATATCATATCATGAACATGAACTATACCTTCTTCTCCACTGTGCCTAGGCTATCAGAGGACGTCTCATTTCACACCACACAGACAGTAATGTGTGAGGCAGAGCTTTGTATGGTGTAGTATCATTTTGATGTTCCTATGTTTTTTTTTACCCTTGCCACTAATACCCTCATTTCAATAAACTTCAAGTGAAAAACTGGTTTGCAAAGGAAACAAAGTCGGCCAAACATCAACACATGGGGATATACTTTTGGGTCACTCAACATCAGCACATGGGGATATGCTTTTGGGTCACTCCAAGTAAACTTAAGAAGAGTACTCAGGACTACCCAGGTAATAAAAAATGCCCTACAGATGAAGGATCAAGAAAGCTCTGCGCAACTTATTTTTTGCTTTGACAACTTCACTGGTCATAGACTAAACCTCCATGAGCCTGACACATTGGGCCTCAAGCAGCAACACTCTGTTAAATGTATCTTTTATTTTCGCTTATTTTTCGTGTTATCCTGGTGTGCTGAATGATAAAGCAAACATAATTGATCATCACACAACATTCTGTTTTCCATTTGTCTTTGTGTGGTATTGTTTGTTCAGTGAGAGATGCTGTGTAAAGTTGAGGTACAGGCTCTGTATTGTCAGTGCCTTGGTTTGCCCATTGTGGCAGTTTTATTTTGTATTAAAAGAAGCCTTGAGCGTCTGAGCTTGCATGCTCGTGTTCCTGGATTTATTTCTGACATTCACTTCACATTATGTATTGTCTAAATTCTTCCGCTTTGCAACTTTGCAATCAATTTGTCCAATCTTTTCAGCTTGCGTGTCAGAACAATTTCTCTCAAGTAATTTTGTATCACTCAGGGTGTGCTTTGCATTTAGCACTCAGAACATGGAAAAAACTGCCACTCTTCCCCAAAAGCACGTAACTCTAAACCTCGCTTCACACAGCTCTTGACCACAGCGGATCAACACTCAATGTCTCAGCTCATGAAACAGAGCAGAATGTCAACCTCTCAGGAGAAATGAATGTCTCACCGCTGTGTCTCAGTGAACCCAAGAATGTCAGATTTATCTACACACTAGAGTGGAAGTTTTCTCTGGAGATTACTCTCAACACCAAATTTGACGATTCCTTGTAAACGCCTTGTCATCCAAGACAAGATATATCACTCAGTGTAATTGCATCTTCATTTGACCATGTCCATCTGCTAGCTCTATCAAACCACCTGTTCTGATTAACCTGTTTCAATCAGCCCTGTGTTGCACTAAAATAACACAGATAATTCAGACCATTTCGCAGCATCAACTTTCATCAGCACATCTACCATCAAAACTTCAGAGCTTTCATGCAATTGCTTTTATCTGTTGTCAATGGTCTAGACTCCCATATTTAACGTCGCGAATTTCTTCACTAACCACTTTTGTGCACATAAACATTTAAGACACTTTCATACATCAACTATGGCTGAGTTCTTACACAGTTGACATAGGCATTGCCTTTGTCAATCTTCTATTTAACACATCAGTGTTTGAGCTTTTTCAGCATTTTAGCAGCCTTTGGTTCTTTTTTTCCCAGTGCGAGTCAGAAACAGAATCTTACCTGCACAGAGACCGCTCTTGATGGAAAATGGTTTTCTCCCTCGATTGGGCATATGGCCAGACTGTAGTTGTAGGGGTGGATGCAGCAGCCACTGGCAACTTACCATCTTGGCATCAGGGTCCCACGGCACCAAGTAGTTGGATTTTGGTGTCTTCACCAATTTTGCATTATGTTCCTAACTGACCTTAACAGTAATTAAAATAAAAATGACTGTTTTCCTAAATAGAAGACTTGACTTTAGGTGATACTGCATTAGAATCTTGAAGACATTTATTGATTACAGATAGAATAAGACTACATATAGAATAACTGAAAGCTCCTATGAATACTAAGGTCAACATCAAGGTTGGTTAAAGAGTCTCTGTGCCCATTGCCTCAAGATGCCTCTTTGATGGCTGTGCAATGTTTCTGCAGTGTCTCTCCAATCTCTGCAAAGTCCTCAGTTACACCACTTAAGAGGCGTAAATTATTAAAATGTAATTAAATTAACAGTAGCACACAGCAGGTAAACATTCAGAAGCGATCCATATTAGAGAGTAGTGAAAACAGCACAACAAAATATGATGTTCTTGCCAGCTGCAAAACAAGGCCTCAGAAAAGATGTTGCTTGTGTGTATCTGATTCCTTCCATGGCAAGAGGCTCTAACCAGACTCATGAGGCCCTTAGACCCTTAAAACTGTATATCTAGCGGTCACTTCTCATGCACACAGCACATTTGAAAGATAACATATCTGATCGGTCACAGTGACAATAATAGTAAACTCTCTTACAGAGTGGCAGTCACATTGTGAGGTAGCAATATTTCCACTTCAGCCCTTCACATTAAATATGGAGTTTCACCCGAAATTTCACCAAAATCTCACAGCATTCATTTAAAAATCATGCTGTATGCTACCTGATGGGGAATTTGGTGGTGTCTCTTGATGGATATTAATCACAACCTGGCTTTTAAGATATAATGATAAAATTGAGCATCATTCACAAGAAGTAGAACGTTAGTAGAATATTAAGGATTAAGGAAAATTAAGGAAAATCGAGGATTTCACAACCCTGACCAATGTGGCGGCACCATAGACACAGGCCTACGAAGCAGAGCCCAATGAAGCATCTATGTTTATACTGTATGTTTATGAGCAGCAGGGTATTTACACTGCTAGTTGTCAGTGACTCAGTCCTCTTTATCTATGGCAGTGTTTCTCAAACTTTTTCAGGCCAAGGACCACTTAGCCAATAAAAAAAAACTCGCGGACCATCTAACTAAATAGTATATCCCCGGAACAACAGGCTTCCTACCCAGACCTGGCACCAGACAATTGTTAGCGGCACGTGATTTTCGCGGGTGGGCACTCCTTTTTTATCGGTAGGCTAGTTATAGATATGACAATGCGCTAGGCAAAGCATCTCAAACCCTGCTCCATGCGTGACTTGGTTAAGTTACAAACTATAGTTCGCTCACAGCCTCATACTCCCATCACACACTCAGACACGCCAATGTATCACTAAACACCAATAAACACAACGATGCGCATACCGACCACGCGACCACAGTAATTCACTACCAACCGTAGGCTAGCCGACTGGCATTAATATAGCCATCCTAGTAGTCAACATTTCATAATTATGAGTTGTCATTAGCCAACGTCACACAACACAGAATAAAGTTATCATCTTGCTGTCTCCGCAGCGGGAGAAAAAAGTGCTGTTTGAATGCAGCTCCGCGGCGGGAGTGACCCTTCTCCTTGTCTGTGTCAGAGGCATTCTCATTTCATTTTCTTTTCATTGTCCCTGTCTTAAGCCACCGATCCATGACCTTCTTAATAGATTAGGCTACTCTTTAATAGATAGGCTTCTACTGACTGTGTTCTCATCGTTCTGAGTTGTATGTTAGAAATGTCGCAATAATTTACTTGTGGCCGTCGCGGACCACTACGGGGTACTCCGCGGACCACACTTTGAGAACGACTGATCTATGGCATGGGAGAGGATCCCCAATTCCCATCCTGACGCAAAGGTTCAGTAGCAGCCCCTAACACCAGGTCTCTCCAGATGAATGCACCCTACACCCACAGGAGGTCCTAGGTGCCAGAGTACTGCATGATTAATCTCTCCTTACCAGCAGTTGTCAATTCTGCTCTTGGGCCCCCCTGCTGTGCATGTTTTTCATCTTTCCCTCTACACACCTCACTGAACCTGTCTGTGGTACTCCTAATTAGCTGAACACAGCTGATTTAGCTAATCAAGAACAGTCTAATTCAATTAATTTCAATCAGGTGATGAAGATTCTCAAGGCAAGGGGGTCCAGGAACAGGAATAAGAAACCCAGCTCTCTACCAAACTTCATCCCTGGTCTCCGCTCACTGTAAGCCAATAACCACAGCCAGTAGCCACTGCTGACCACACAAGCGCACAGGGGCTCAGTGTAAAAAGGTACTGAACCCAGCTTGAAAGCTACTCAACCATAGGATGCTCACATCCTTTTATGGATTGAGGCAGGACATGGCATGAGAATAGAATTAAGATTGGATACATGTAGTATTTAGTTATAAAAAACATAAAAATATGTCAAGTTTTACATTTAAAATGTGTGTAAATGGTACAGTGAGTAAACCTCACTCCCCAACACCTTAAGAGACGTGCTAGTGTGTGTGTGTGTGTGTGTGTGTGTGTGTATGTGTGTGTGAGAGTAGCAGTAGGCTGCAGGTACAGTGCTGTGCAGTGAGTAAACCTCACTCCCCAACACCTTAAGAGATGTGCTAGTGTGTGAGTGTGTGTGTGTGTGTGTGTGTAACAGTAGACTGCAGGTACAGTGTTGTGCAGTGAGTAAACCTCACTCCCCAACACCTTAAGAGACGTACTAGTGTATGAGTGTGTGTGTGTGTGTGTGTGTGTGTGTGTGTGTGTGTGTGTGTGTGTGTGTGTGTAACAGTAGACTGCAGGTACAGTGCTGTGCAGTGAGTAAACCTCACTCCCCAACACCTTAACAGATGTGCTTCCGACAGATGCTAGCACCCATGGGTTTTAGCCGTCTTGCTAGCGTGCCCACCTCCAATGCCTGAGGTTGCGAGTCCTGGGGGGGACTGTGCTTGTCCACACAATAGGCCTACAGGCTAGAGACATACAGTGTAAGTTCTTCTCTCTTGATCTGGAAAGATGCATTTTATATGCCGGTTCATCCAAATCGCTTTATTCCTCCTGAAAGAGTTTGTCATTTTTATGGCAAATCCCTGATGAAATGCCTAAGCTGTATTTCTTAATTCAACTCATACCAGCTGGATATTTAATGGAGTAGGCAAAGACTCAATGAATCCGCCATTTATTCCACAATGGCAAAGTTTAGCAGATCGCACAAGGATGTCTCCACAATAATATGATCTCAGAATTCTCTATCACACAGCATAGCATAGCTGAATTCCGTTACTATTGAAGGGCATTTACAGAATAAACACACTTAGAAAATGAAACAAAAGGTTATCCAGAGGTGGAGGGATGGTTTGGGGGAAAATACGGTGAGGTGTAAACCAATGAGTGTCAGGAGGACTCAGGTATAACAGGGGAAACGACATGTCACCTTGAAGCGTTTTAATTCATGTGCAGAGGTCTCTGATGCCAGTGTATTGGATGTAAATGTGCCACTCTTTCATGGTAAGAAGGAGCCTGGACAATAGGTCTACTTGAGGGGAATTTGATCCTTATGTGATCGGTGTGAAGGTGTATGCATACAACTGGGACCGGTAGGCCTCTACTAGCAATAACCGTCTGAATGCTAATAGGCCCAGCTCCAGCCATTTTGGCATGACAGAGATAAGGGCAGGAACAATGCACGAAATCAAGCGATGTAAAATTTATGAAAACCACCAATACTATGTTATTGCATAAAACTAAGTCAAATAAGAAATGAGTTCACTGGAAGGGGATGGGTTCCCAATTCACATAGGGTGTAATGTGACACAGCTGTTCAGATCTCTCTTGAATAGGAAAGTGTCCGTTTTTTAATTAGCATAACACTGTGCATGAAAATTCAGCTAAAGAAAATGCTATTCTGTCCAATGGATTAGCAACATTTTGTAAAGCTTTTAAAAGCTTAACCAGACATGTCAGACTGATTGCTCTACCTAATCAGAACAAGGAAAAGGCATTTTAATGGATCATTAAAATGGATCAGCTTATTTTTGCCATTTTTACTGAAGGAACAAATGGCTTTCTGCATCAGGTGCATTTCATAGCATTGTGTGTCTCACCAAAAGATGGCAGCACCAGCCTGTTGTAGCAAGAGCCTCCTACGTCAGGCAGGGGGCAATATAATACACAAGCCCAGTTTCATGACCAAGGTCTCTCTACAGCGAGCCTCAGCACAGCAGTCATGAAAGCTTGAAAAGGTCTTCACATATTGATGACTTTTAAGCACTACATGAGAGGCACAGGTCTTGACTGGTTGTAGCTGTCTTTTTGAAAAGACCAGAACAGCATTTGCTCTGAGACATACATTTGTATCTTCAGTTGTTGCTTCAAGACCAGTTGTTTCTCCCTTCCAGTATCTTTCTCAAGAACAAGCCATCACATGAATTCTACACATATTAGAAAACAAACATTGATTCAGCTTGGTATAGAGGAAATATAAAAATTATCTCCCATGTGCATCCAGGCTTGAATGGCTGTAATAATGAATTATGATATCTCCTCAGTATTCTCATAGCAAACTAATAAAACATGTCTCAGTGCATTTCAACAATAGTTCATATTCATAAACTCCTAATAAATGCTAAAGTACCCTAATGTAGGCAATGGAAATGAGAGCCATAAGATATTAACCTGCATGCAATAAAGCAGCATCAATCTGAAAAGGATCTGCATTTTCCTTAAACCTTCCACAAGTAAAACAGTTAAGATTGCTAGGGGGGGGGGGGTAATCAAGCTAGCCTGAATGATGGATGGCCTGTTGTGAGAATGATTTGATGCATGAATTTGTGATTAGCAAGTGATTTGTGATATTTTTTGTCAGATGATCAAAAGAAGATATATGGCAAAAAAGATTAAGAGTATTAAATGTAAGAAAAATCTTTCTGGATGTAACTGTTTCTGTTTTTATAACCGTCACCTTTTAAGTCAACCTCTTTTTAATTCACCACTGCTTTAAAAATGTATTCTGTAATTCTGTAAACTTTCCAGCTTGTACGTCAAAACCTGGCAGTCGCAGCACAACACAACTGCTCACAGTGCAGGGTCTTTATCAAAAGAAGAGCTTAAGCACACAGCGATAATCTCATTGAAATGTCTGCAGTGCTGCGGAAAGTCCTGAGCATGCAGAATAAATTGTCCCTTAAAAGTCTAATTAATCCTGAGGGAGACACTTGGTGACTGGCTCTCGGCCAATTATTGCACTTGATTTCACCTGGATGTAGAGAACATAATTATAACCATTATATAACTTTATTCTCCCTGTCATCTCAGACCTTGGTCCAAAATAACCATACTTTGAATTATGATGTATGTACAAGAACATTCATTATTAGGGGAAGGAAAGACAGGTTTGCTGTCTAAATTATGTCTCTTTCTGTCTCTCTCTCTCTCTCTCTCTCTCTCTCTCTTTCTCTCCAGGGGTGGCTATTAGAAGGCAAAGCAAACTGAGCGATCGTACTCTTTATTTCAATTAACCTCCATAACTACACTTACCGCTATTCACTCTCTCTCCCCGTAGGGCTGCATTCAACCATTTTTAACCTTTTTAAATTTGATCTTAGATACTGAGCTTTGGTCAGATGACTGGAGAGAGAGAGAGAGAGAGAGAGAGAGAGAGAGAGAGAGAGGGAGAGAAAGAGAGAAACAGATGGAGAGAATGACACGAGGGAAAGAAATAGGGAATAAAGGAGCTTCTCTATACTTTCTGTGGCATCCAAAGTGCACATTTTTAATTGGTTAGAACACTCCTGTGCTCCATCGAAATGAGTGTTGGGAAGGAGAGCATGTTTATCACTTGCCAGAACAAAATGGCAATGTCACACATTTCCCTTCTCAGAGGAAGGAGCGTTCCTTTGCAGCCAACTATATAGGACAGAATGTAAAAGAGCGTAATGATCTGTCACATCACTTGTGACTTCAACTGAAAATAATCATTGAAAAAGCTGCAGAATTTTGCAGAAGTGTTTCTGTTATTATGTCTGTGAGTGTGTACCATGAAAGAGAGGGGAGTTCATGTAAACGGGGACTTGCAATGATACGATATCTTACCCAATATCGGTCGTGCTTCAGTCATTTTACTGCAGGTGCCAACTAAGTGCATCTTGGAAAAAACAATATCCCTGACAAATGAGAGCTATTAGCGGTGAAAATAATTATGAACTTTATATATTACATTCCATGATTACTTACAGTTACAGAACTTTCTAATTGATTGAAGTGAGAGGCTTGGGTTACATTTGTTACATTACTCACGTTTTAAATAAATGTTACATTATTGAAAGGAAAGCATCAGAATGTCAATGTTCAGCTAAATGCTTTAAACACAATTTCATCCATGTGTCTGCTTTGGCACAGGGTACCCCTCAGAGTAGGCATGACTATAAATGTAAGCAAAAAGACTGTATGTGAAGACTGCCACGTAACTCACTTCTGCGACAATGTGGAAACCCTGACAACAATCAAAAATACTGTAAAAAATACTGCTATGTATGTCGCCCAAACCCTGGCTCACATGGCTGTGATGAAAATCTCATACTAAGGGGTCATGGCTTATAGATGTCATGACCCAGCATCATGGAATCATCCATGTCAAGAATTTGAAAGCCATAGATTTCTAAACAAAATGTCCTCTTGCCCTCATATGCCATGTGTTTCACATGCTTTTCTGTCCCCCTGAGTGTGTGACAGTCATGTCCTACATGCTTAAATAGATGGAACTTGTTTTATAGTTGTAGTTTGTTGTATAGTTGTTTTATAGAGTAGTTTGATATGTGACCAAGAGATATGACCGACTCAAGTAGTGCTGCGGTATATTAGTAAAAAATAAAACACAGTTCAATAAACAACATTACTCTACCACTTAGGAGATCATTAGAGAAGAAACACAAAGAACAAAACACCAACACAACGGAGGTGTTTGTCAAGGACACACTGCGTCAGAAACAGTTTTGGCAGGAGAAAAGTGTCAATATTATTGCCATCATTTACCACCTGTCATTAGAGCACTTTCCTAGAGATTGTGAGTTCACACAAAACACAGTGTGCTGATTGTTCTACCTCAGTTTGAATAATGGCTGTGTGTGTGTTTTGCCTCCAGCTTTACCAGTTGCTTATCTATTACTGTTTATGGCCCGCAATGAGGAATAACTTGTAACCAATAGTCTGTGCGGGTTTCTTTGCAGACATCTATGTAGTGACAGTTTATGGTTGTCTACAGTTTGAAGTCCACGACATGAGTCATTCTTCCTTCCCATTATGACCAGGTCGCATTTGCCTTTCATTCCTCCATTTCACTGCATGAGACGGGTGTGGCGTTTGAAATCAGAAAAGGAAGACCGATTTTAGAGCAGATTTCTGTGCGTACATGTCACACAATCAAAAGGAATGGAGCAGTGAGTCGAGAAGGTGAGTCTTTGTCTTCGTAGTTTTCATGAGATGAGAAAAATTAGCAGTCATTTTAGAATCAGACTTGATGGAATATGGCAGGTAAATCCACTGGATATCTAGCAAATGGACGTCATTGTTCTTCATGTAGGTCATCACTGTTATGTTAAATATTTAACAAGCCTGGTGTGATGACCAGTACTTCATTGCATTGGTGTAAAATTATTGGTTGTATATCAGTTCCTTTTTTTCCAGGAAAGTGGTTTCAGTTAATTGGATAAAATGCAATATTGCTTCATGCCCTTATACTGTACCTGCCATGTCCTTTCTTTGACTAATGGTGTAAATATGAGAGGTTGCTTTCTCCAGACCTGCTTTGTAAAAGCACAACTAATTACAGCAAAACAATGCTGAAACAACAAGGATCCTGTGCAGCAGCGCCACTCATAGATTTTCACATTTGCAGAAGCCCTGGGAAGCCTGAAGATTTAAAAAGAAATTTCCTTTAGTGAAGACTGACCACATTCCTATTCAACATGACAACAAAAGGTAACAGCACTTTCACTAAAAACAGACAGAGAGGGCAAGAGAGGACAAAATGGAGAACTCGGTTCAGGGGGGAAAACTCAAAACAACGATAATTGCAGCTATGATGAATTGTTAAGAGGAAAACCAGATGTAAAATGCCCATTCTATGGCCCTCTGTGTGGCCTCTCAGTCTGCTGTGAGGCTGGAGCCAATTATCTCAACATCTTCACATTCAAATGAGCAACTGTCAAATGTGTTGTAGCAGTCATTAGATCAGGACATCCTTGAGCTGAGCAGGAAAGATAAATGTTTCAACAATGTTTCTTGCCATTCTGAATCATTCTCAATCAAAGAATATTGTTGTTTTTTTTCGTCTGCGTGGTATTAATTGTTTTCTTTGTTTCTCTGCCCCAAACAGACCTGCCTTCGGACAGGATTTATGCCAAAGCGTTGTCCAAGACGCTCACTAAGGTTGCCTCTCCCCTGACGGTGGGCTTGTACTCATCATGCAACAGTCGCATCAACATGGTTCTTAGAAACATAGAGAGTATGTGTCTTGGGGGAGGGGTGTAAAAGATGGCCACATTCAACTCTCGAAGTATCTTTTTTAACTTTGAATGTCTGATTTTAGTGCATAAACGAACAGTTTAGTCCAGCCGAGAATTATGGTGACTCTTCGGGGGAACTATTATAGCCTACAGCGTACCATTAGTTTGCCAAAAAATAACTACTAATGGTACTTGTTGCAAGCTGCAACAGTAACGTAGAATGATCTAAGATGTGTAAAGTACACATCAATTCCATGGTGGCTTACATTAACATAGCCTTTAGATGCCTATTATGAGGAATTCCTGACTCAATAAGTGACTCTGCCAGATGCAAATTAACTTAAATACTTAAGAACTATGTTTAGGTCTGAGCAAGAAACAGGAGTTGAACTCAAAGAAATAACAGGCATTTTAGGGTTCTACGTAAGTATTTAAGTGACAATCAAACACCCTTAATATTAATGTTTCAGAACATGTTATGTTATGTACTAAAAGTGGGCTTTGAACCATTATGAGTGTCATCCATTTCAACCATGTTATGTCATAAAACCTCATCAGAGCAAAATTAATCTTCTGACATTTCTCTGTAATTGATCAGAGGGTCAAAGAATCCAGGACTCACCTTACATAGTACAAATCACTGTAAAAAAGACTTCCATCCCTCCCCTGTCTCTTTCTCTCACTCTCCCCACATTCTCTCACTCTCAGTTGAAATGGAGCGAGAGGCTGAGAGAAGAGAGAAGAAGTCACAGGGCAGATCAAAGCCTCGCCCTGTCCAGACTTCTCTCTGCAGCACCCTGGCTCTCATCTTCCGGCTCCTCTTCTATCGACCCGTGTGGACGGAGTACAACCAAGATCAGAAGAATGTCCGCTTTGTGTTTGTGAGGTTCAGCGCTTGGCACTTTGCTGGCAGTGATCTGCTGTGGGCAGGTCTGGTGATGCGCCTGTGCGTGGTGCTTCAGGAGAAATTTGGCAAACTCCAACTCGGCCTCTATCGCATGGCGCAGCACGATGAGGAGGTAGTCGAGCATAAGAAGGCAATTGAGGACAGCACAGCAAACTGGAGGTCCAAGAAGTTCTGCTGCTTCCCGCTGTGGCTTCTTCTGGCCCTAGTTGTCACTGGCGCGGTGATCATCTTGGCTCTCCTTATTATGTTTGGCTTTCCAAAGTCTGAGGTGGAAGAAGCTGAGAGTACAGAAGGTGAAGAGAGTGCTGGATTTGGTGTGTTAGAGGGGTTTGCCATCGCAACTCTAGGGGTCCCAGCGGCTGGGGCGGTTCGATTCACCTTCATGTTGGGGAAAAACCTTGTTTTTAACCAAGACCTCAACATCCGAAGGAGCATGGACAACCAGAAAATGAGCGAGCAGCTAGGCTTCATGAACGAAGTGCGGAAGGAAATGAGGCTGCTGTCTAGCTTCATCCACTTTATGGAGATCTTCGAGAGGAGGAAGATTCGAGTTGTTCTGGAAATCACCAACCTCGATCGCTGCACGCCGCGGAAAATTGTGGGCGTCCTGGACGCCGTGAACATCCTGCTGTCTGATGAGGAGAGCCCCTTTATCTCTCTGCTGGCTGTGGATCCTGAAGTTCTTGCCGAACAGGTGAACAATGCTGAGAGTTGTTACGGCCAAAAAGACCAAGCTTTTAGCTTCCTGGATCGCATCATCACTCTTCCTTTTACAGTGCCTCCGCTCTGTGACAAATCAAAGCGTGAGGTGTTCAGCAACATTGTCTGCGGACAATCAGAGATCCCTGAGGTTTTTCCTCAGAAGGATGAGGAGAAGCCCATGCTTTTGGAGAGCCCAAAGAGTTCTATGTCTCTTGAAGATGATTCCTTATTTAATGGCAAAGGACTCCTAGAGGAAACCTCTGTACCATTAACTGCTCAACCCCACCAAGCTCAAGGGCTGAAGGAGGAGGAGATGGAGTGGGTGATTCAGGATGCTTTTAAGAGTGTACTCCAACCCAATATAAGCCCCCTGCATGAATACATCTCGGGTGATACCATGTCCATGAGGAGGGTCATAAACTCCATCCGGGTAACCGTTGTCATCATGGAGGAGCTTGCTCACTTTCAGCTTCCCCCTTCAAAGAGGGTTGCAGCCTGGGTGGTCTTGGCTGATCGCTGGCCCTGTCGCCTGAGCTGGATTCTTCAGTGCATTGAAGATGCTCAGCAGAGAACTGAAATCGACCAGGAAGCGGGCATGGGTTCTGTCCACATGGACAGCTCCGTGACACTCTGGCAGGTCTTCCGCCAGCATAGGCTGGAGCTACACCTCATGAAAGAAGAGGTGGATAATCTTCTAGAAAGAGATGGTGACCCAGAGCTTTTTGAGAAGTTCCTGAAGGTGGATTTCATATTTACAGTGAGTGAGGCAGAGAGGTTTGAGCAAAGCACCGTCAATCTGGATCATTCCATCAAAAGGGAACTGGCCAGGCTCAGAGGGAGCACCAGACTGAAGGACCCCACATGGAAGAACACTTTTAATGCTCTACCCAAACGACAGGTGATCAACATGAGTCCAGAGGACATCTGCAAGGAGGTAAGGATCACTTTGTAGACAAGTTAGAAGAACTATTCATATACAGTGGGGAAAATAAGTATTTGAATCCCTGCCGATTTTGCAAGTTTGGCCACTTGCAAAGAAATGTGGGACCTATAATTGTAATAGTAGGTGTATTTTAACAGTGAGAAACAGAATATCAACAAAAAAATCCAGAAAACTGCATTTTATAACATTTATGACTTAATTTGCATTTGATGCAGAAAATAAGTATTTGAACACCTAGCAAAACATGACTTAGTACTTGGTTGTTGGCAAGCACAGACGTCAGACTTTTCTTGTAGTTGGTCACCAGGTTTACACACATCTCAGGAGGGATTTTGGTCCACTCCTCTTTGCAGATCCTCACCAAATCCTTAAGGTTGCGTTTTCAATGGGAGGGAATGAGGGAATGAGGTTCAAGCCCAATATTCCACGTTACATGGCCCCATCCATAGTCCCCTTGATGCAGTGGAGTCGTCCTGTACCCTTGGCAGTGAAACAGCCCCAAAGCATAATGTTTCCACCTCCATGCTTGACGGTGGGGATGGTGTTCTTGGGGTCATATTCAGCATTCTTCCCCCTCCAAACGCGGCAAGTCAAGTTGATGCCAAAGAGCTTAATTTTGGTCTCATCTGACCACATCCTGTCTCCCAATCCTCCTTAGAATCATTCAAGTGTTCATTGGCAAACTTCAGACGGCCCTGTACATGTGCTTCCTTGAGCAGGGGGACCTTGCGAGTGCTGCAGTACTTCAAACCATTACGGTGTAGTGTGTTGCCAATGGTTTTCTTGGTGACTGTGGTCCCAGCTGCCTTGAGATCATTCACAAGCTCCCCCTGAGTAGTTCTGGGGTTATTCTGCACCTTTCGGATGATCACCGATACCGCACGAGGTGATATCTTGCATGGAGCCCCAGACCTAGAGCGATTGACAGTTGTTTGGTGTTGCTTCCATTTACGAATAATCGCACCAATAGTTGTCTGCTTCTCACCAAGCTGCTTGCCGATGGTTTTGTAACCCATTCCAGCCTTGTGCAGGTCTACAATCTTATCTCTGACGTCCTTGGTCAACTCTTTGGTCTTGCCCATGGTGGTGAGGTTGAAGGTGTGAAGTATGATTCTTTGGACAGGTTTCTTTTATACACGTCACCAGTTGCGATCAGGTGTACCTTGTTAGGCCTAATGAGGACTAATCTGTGTGCTTCTTGGGCCCATAACTGGTCATTGGGAGCCAGAATTCTTGCTGTTTGCTTGGGGGTTCAAATACTTATTTTCTGCATGAAATACAAATAAAGTCATAAATGTTATAAAATGCAGTTTTCTGGATTTGTTTGTTGATATTCTATTTCTCACTGTTAAAATACACCTACCATTACAATTATAGATCACACATTTCTTTGCAAGTGGCCAAACTTGCGAAATCGGCAGGGGTTCAAATACTTATTTTCCCCACTGTATATATATATATACTGTACATATTCTTCAGCAGTGCAAATGTGTCATTGAAATATGTGTTAAGAATACACACCAACAAAGAACAAAAGCAAATGTGTTAGTAAGAAATCAGCTACAAGTAGATGTACTCATTGTCCATGTGAATTTTGTAAAAGAATACAAATGAGTAAAGTGACATACTTTCTCCAAGATGTCCCGGGTAGGTCTCCCTGATAAGTATGCAGAAGCCGTGAAGTCAAACCACCTGAATGGGAGGGCGCTTCTGTTTAATGACCCTGTGGACCTAAAAGAGGTGCTCCAGATGACCCTTGGGGAGTGGACCACCTTCAAGATCACCTTCCTCACTGATGACTCCAGCGCTGGAGGTCATGATGAAAGCAGGCCAGCTCTGACGCAGCCTACCATGACTCTTTGTCCATCCAGTCCACTCCATGCTGCAGCATGTAAAACAAGCAATGTTTAAATGGGTCTGACATGATGAGGGATGAGGTCAACTGGCAATTGTGCTTGAGAGTGAAAGTGTACCTGAAAGTTTATAAATTCAGTCTTCCCACTCCATATAAGACAGGCAATGTTGATTACACCAGGTGCAGAGGAATAAAGAAAACAAAACGAAACGAATAAACTAATAAAAAAACATTGATGCTTTTTGAGCAGACTTGTGTCATGATTTGGGACCACCTGACCTCTAGAGGCCGCCAAAAAGACTTATCCTGTTGTGTGTGTGCATGTGCTTCTTTGCTTACTTCATGCTTTTGCTTTCCCTCAGTTTTCAGTGTCACCTGCTAATTGATTGGTCACATGACCAATTAACATGATTCATACCTTGTTGTTTTTTGTGCTCATTGCTGAGTTTTTGGTTTTCAAGTACTGGTAATGTGATTAGTCCCTTCAATTATTGTACCGCTAGTCCCAGCCTTTTCTAACACGCTGAAATCAGCCCCTTTGTCTGTTAGTTATTTGGAAAACATCTAGCATCTCTTTCAAGCGTAGTTTATTCTTAGTTTTTGATGTCTTCTGACCTTTGCCTTTTTACCTTTTGGATTTCTCCTGTGTTTTTGGATTATCCTTTTGTTGTAAGAGAAATAAAGACATCGTTTTCTGCGCAGATCTTGCACGTGGGTCCTGTTCAGCTCATTAAGTTCCTCACTGAACCAGCAATCCAGCGGCCCGGGTTTGTTTCCTGACTCTGGCCCGGACAACTTGACCTTGTAAAGGTAAAATAATGATGAATACCTGGCTTTGAGCAATTAATATAACACCATGGGTTACAACAGATTATTTTCAGGCTCTTACATTAATATTTATCATTTAGGGTGAGTTTCATACAGTTATATAGTATTATATATGTTGTACAGTACCAATAACCACAAGAAGTGTGAAGGACATGTCTGTTAAAATCTGATATAAAAGAGGTGATATGAAATGGCTCCATGAAGGACTTTTTGACTACTTTTTCATTTCACAATAGCACTTACATAAGCAATATTTCATTCATCAATAAAAAAAAGATTAACAATAAGGTCAGCAAATGAATCTTCAGTTTCTTATTTTTTTATTTCTTCAAAACACCCCTGATTCCCACATCATTACTAAACTCACACACGGCCGATTTGTTCAAGTTCAAATTTCACTTTCCAGCATGTTGTGAACATTTTACTCACGTCAGCATTTAATCATTAAACTCATGTCACTCCATTTTAAATCATTCTTTCGCCACCTTACACGCTTCTCTCAGACATTATTCACTAAACCTCCTCCACAGTAACCATACCCCTATTAAAACGTCACCTCACTGCATGTCAGTGTAATGCTCATTAAAGTCCACTCGCACACAAACCACTCCTTCTGCAATTATCTAGTTATACGTGCTTCAAAAACAATATATCATTTCCCCCTCCCTGACTGAGGGACTGTGATGAAAGTAGTTTTTTTTTTTTTTTTACATCTATGCACCGTGTTCTACTGCCCTTCTGGCATTGTTGTTACAAATAAATACCAAATGAATACTAATGGTTTTGTAATCCTCTGGATGCACGATCAGGGTGTCAGGATGCAAGATAAAATGCTGCCTCACCAGGCTGTTTTTTTTTCATAGTCGTGCTTCCCAGTTTGTCTGACTACAAATAACCTAGAGGGATTCTGCAGAGGGGTTGGCTGAAGAAAAACATTTCTGAGAAATATCATTATTTACCTGAACCCCAAAGAAAAACTCAGCCTCAGTGGTACACGATGCTACAGAATCCTGCAGTTTAACCATAAATCACCTGCGAGAACAGGACAAAAAAGCATTACAACAGATGGCTTCTAGTCTTACAAAGTACAGACAACACATCATGGACGTGTTCTACTCAGACTCACAACTAAGAATCTGTACCATGTAGACCTGTGGTGTCGTGTCACTGCTATATCTTTGAAAGAAAAAAAACACACTTTACAACTGAAGGTTTTATGCAATACTGCATGATCACTACGACATCAGGGACACAACCCTGCAGAAGCTCATTCAATTGGCACATCCTGTTACACTGATTGGTTAGTGAATCATTGTTGTTGTTTCGCTTGACTGGCCTGAAAGATAATTCACAGTTTTGAGGGTCTCAAATTTTCAGCGTGCCCATGGATGACTGGCTCACAAATGACTGGTACAGGCCCTTTCAGTATGAACGCATATCTTTTTATAAATGTATATTCAGAAACCCTGACTTCATTCAAGGACACCTACAAGAACTATAGATAGCCCGATTTGAACTGTATTAACATGCAGCATGTCCTGTGCTCTCTCAGATTCAGCAGAGGATGTCTTTTTGAAAGCTTCATAAAACTTTTACAGGCTGAGGGGTCTCTGATAAATCTTAAAACTCTGTGGGGTAGTTCCTTTTTTAGGAGATTGAAGCTCATGTGTATGATTCAAAATATTTGTTTATGTCTGTTTTTTGACCAGATAACATGACTGAATGGAAACAAATTAACTTAGAATTTGGGAGCGGTTATATTTACATAGTATCATGGCATGGCGAAAAAGCAAAAGTCTTTAGAAATCGACTGCATGCAAATCCGAGTGCATCATTTGTGCGATGACAGGGCTGCAGAGAATCACGCATCACAATGTTATTGCTCCAAGCTCAGGTTTCATGTGGCGATATATTACAGAGGGACTTGGTACATTTAGTTTGAGCATATAGCAATTCTGCCTGAGAATAATTTGTATTAAAAGGTTCTTCTCTTGGTACTCTGTTTTACCCGACCGATCACATTCCAGAATTTTCTTTTCTACATTCACAGCACCCCACCATACTCCAAATGAATGTGGCTGCCTCTTTTGGCTGCCTGCACTGCCTTCCCTGTAAAGAGAAGTGGAAAATTATCCAAAAACTGCAGTTCCTCACCTTGATCAATGGCAAAAAAACAACTTTCAGCAAACCTCCATGTTCAAAGAAGGAAACGACAAAGCTGCTGGTATCCATGAGAAGGATATTTTATGCTGTGCCATTATGGCGACTAAAAGCTGTGGAGAGAAACCACCCGTCAGGATGCCAGTGCAACGTAAGGCGTAACAAAAAAAGTCAACAGGGTCTCCAGCTGTGATCCTACATTTGAAGTCCCAGAGCCTGAATAAGTAAACAACTTGTGCCTGCCTGTCAACATGCAATCGGAAAGGTTTATCAAAAACTGTAGTTGTGTGTCTAAGCTAGACAGGCATTTGTGAGGAAGGTTTAAGGTATAGCCTCACTGATTAAATACTTTTTCAAATGCTGTCTTTACCTCATGCTTGTCCTTACCTCGTGAATAGTTTATTCAGTAACTCGGTCGCAGATTGCCCTCTTCATTAAGAACAGATATAAAACATCACATTCATCCTGCGTTGAAAAACCATCTATTATTTTATAAGATATTTGATTTATTTCATAAACTGTGCCTTTATTTAAAAAAAAAAAAAATGGCACCAGCGTAATAGATTAGCTTTCAGCCCAAAAGAGTGTTGCTGTGGCAACCAATAGAATGTAACAGATTGAAAGTGGATGCTGGCCCAAATGTTTGTTGTGTTATATGAAGCAGGTTCTGAGACCATTAAGAAATCATGCCAATCATGCATTTGTTCGTTTTGGTAATAATATCAGGATGCCACACAGCAGTGATGCACTGCCATCTCCCCAGTCCCTGCTTCACAATGAGTCATATGATCCTCTAGGTTTCTACATTGAGCTTATCTAATTGGCACAGGCATTAAAAGTCCACTATTTATTGCAATGAAAACATTATATCAGACAACATCAAGGCTTACCTATTAGGATGGCTTTTACCCTTGGGTCCTACATATGACGAGCTAAACCAGTGGTGTGTGAAGACAGGAATCGAATACTGTACATAAAACCTGAGGAGCAAATGAGGAATCTCATGTTGATTGCACTGGTTGCCCTTTTATGAGGCAGTGTGTGTGCAGGACTCCTGCTCTTTCACCAGTTGTGTATTAAACAACAGTGCTGGGAATACCAGGCAACACACGATGGGGACGGATACCCCCATGTGCCACTTAATTTCATGGGGGATGTTTCAATATCCCCCTCGCTCGTAAAGTGGATTTAGATGCGGTGCAAAGCGCTCCATAAATATGTGGAATTGCTCTCGATGGCAAATGGGGAAACAGCATTCAGTAAATCATGTAAGCAGAGGGGAGGGAGCAAGATGGTTGCATCCAGCATGCACTCTGTGGTTACATCATGTATATGAAGATGACACCCCAACCCCAATCCAAACCCAAGATAAGGTGCATATCCCATAAACAATGTTGTGTAACTAACATGGTAGCTAAGAGCGTTTAAAATTACAGTCTTAACAGACAAGTGTGTAACCTTGCAGTATAGATGGGTTTTCAGGGACCCATTCCTAAGAAAGCCTCATGGTAGCCTTAGGAGATACACTCAGAGCACTGACTGGATATGGTCAAGTGTCTACCAATTGCAGGTGTAGGGGTGAATTTGGGGGATTGGTTTTGCCAGTTGATTACCAAAGCGTGAACCAATTGTGCTTTCAAACTGATTACCATTAAATCTCTTCTCTTCCTCAAATAATGCTGTGTGACATCTGGCGAACATCTAGAAAAGAACAGGCGCTAAAAAATGTGTTACTTCCCTGTATGATCAACTATTTCAGATGATTGTATTGACACTGGAGACAGTCACCCTTTTAGAGGGGGGTTTAATTAATGAAGAAAAACAGAAGAGGGGCATCCTTTTCCGCTGCCATTCACACATACACCTGCAACACTTCTGATTGTTTTTTGCACAAGAGCACATAGCTAATGAAGCTCTGTCTGGGGACATGTCGGCATGTAAACATACGTAGATGTTCCTGCCAATCAGATGACAGCTAATGCCTTCCAAACTCTTTAGCATGTCGCCAACAACACAAAAATATCCCTGCTAATTCAGTCACACATTGTGAATTAGTTTGCAAACAGAGCAGAATTTAATTTAGAGATAGACAACATACGTGTGTGTATGTGTGTGTGTCTGTGACAGGCAGTGCTGCAGTAGCCAGGCCAGGCCACTTCTGTGGAAGCTTCACAAACATTAGGTTTTTGTTGCCTGCAATAACAAGGGGCGGGCGGGGGCCGGGGGGCTGGAGGGGGGGTGGCAGGAGTGAGAGAAATTAGTGGGCTGAGCATGCTGAAGAAGAAAGAGATAAAGTGTGGCAAGGTCGGCAAGGTTTTATTAAGGACCGAAGTCTCATTTATTTTGTGTTTGGAGGAAATGGTGGGATTAATCCCTATGAGTGCAGCTATTAAGAGACAATCTAGAGACTGCAGGCGTTGCAGTCAAATTAATCCAAGCTAGAAGTCTTTCAGGAGATCCCTGTCTCACAGAAATTAGTTTCAATCTAATCAGATAAACCTGGCCTGGGTGCCCAGACTCTGCTGAAGAGCCTAGTGAACAACAGAGATTAGACCTAAATTGACCCCTTTGCAGAAATGACCGATCAGCAGCAACGAAATTTTAGAAAATCGTCAAGTTTTTTAATCTTTGAGTGTTCCTTGGTGCATCCTCTAAAGAAAAGCTGTGCAAGTGCAATCAAAGTTTTTACTTGGAAAAACGAAATGTGTTATCCTGAAAGACTCAAGCTCCTAAAAAAGATACAAGTAGCACCTAAAAGTGTTCTCAGGTAATGATAGAGTTTACATCCTGGTTGCTCTGACATTTGAGGTTTACTTGAACTTCAACAGCCGAATGAGAGGTTGTTGAACAAGACGGAGAGAAAGTAAATGATTGTGAGTGAGATTGCTTGTGATGAAGACATACAGTATGTATAAAAATAGCCGTAGGTGTCCAAAAGGAAATGGCAGATAAGAGAGAAGCGGTCGAGATGAACAGTTAGGTGAAAATAAAGCTGGCAGATTTGTGTATAATTACCCAATCAGCTCGAGAATGAGAACAGGGCGCCTACACTGATGGCGAGATAAAGAGCTGCATAATGTTCAACTCGGTCCATCATTATGATCATCTGCCAGCTTCTCCCATCTGTCTGAAAAAGTCTGGCGGAAAGAGACTAACGAACATCAACAGATGCTGTTCTGTCTCAGAGGGCCACAGTTCAAATCATGTAACCTTCACAGGTCCTCTAAAATCGCACCCTTTGTTCTCCTGTGTACCTGGATATTAGATGTCATTAATATTGGCAAAGATGGCTTTCTGAGGTTTCTTTATGTTAACTAATGCATTTAATGCTGTCAAGGGATTTCTTTTTTTTTGCCCAAAAAGAAGGATGGACATTGATAGAAAATAAGACATCAAAACTTAAGCCAGCAAAGGCAAAAAGGGTGAACGAAAGACAGATGACCAAATTAATCCTTTCCACCTGAATACTTCCGGCACTCTACACAAGGATGATCAGACCGAGTTCACTAAACAAAAGGACTGGAGAGCTGGTCTGTGGCAGGGGCCATAAGTGCAGTGCATTTGTGACTCATGTGGCCATGGGGTGAAGGACTGCAACAACAGAGAGGAAAATAAGGGCATAGGCAGAGAGATAAAGAAACATACTGAAAGGGAGAGAGGCAGAGAGATAGAGGGAGAGAGATAGAGAAACACACTGAAAGGGAGAGTGACAGTAAGTGTGACAGAAAAGGGGGTAGAATAGTACAGCAAGAAAGTGCAATGTAACGCAACGTTCACATCAAGATGCTTTTTTTGGTCTCTAAAACGTGAGGCACATTGTTAATATTCCAAAATGTGAGTTAAAACACGCCAGGTGGAAATTGGTGGCGTATGTGTTGTTGCTATGATACTGTTGGAGTATATTTAAATTTGAGGTTTAATGATTCAAATAATCATTGCATTATTCATGTTTTTTTATCATATCTTTTGTATACTTGTTTGCTATCATGACAGAGGGTTAGAGGGAAAGACAAGAGGGGACTTTTGAGTCTACAGTACAGGATGTGTGAGTGTGTGTGTGGGTGGGTATTAAGTGTTTTAGCCTGAAAATGGGGTCAAAAGACGGAAAGATGATGTTATATTTAAACGTCAGACAAGGTATGATGACATATTGTAACCAATCACCAAGAGCATGATTTAAAGATGTTCCTTATTTGGAAATGAAAGGTATCAGTATGTTGATCGCATGTCATAGCAACAGTAATAGGAATGAATGTATTTTGCTTTTAAGACGATTGCCATAGATCATTGGGTCACATCTGCAAACAAGACTGAGAAATAGGCCTAGTGCAAAAGGTTACTGATATTGATACAGCTGAATATTTGAGACACTCACTGAGTATCCATTGGTGTGTCTTGCTGACTATCTCTGACTCCTGTATCTCAAATTAGAATTATTTTCTGTGTCTCTAACCAAAGGTGAAAGTGTTTTATCAAATTTAAAGGAATATTTTAGCCAATAATACATTATACATAGCTATAGCTATCTTTTTTTTCATAGCACAGGCTGTAGCTAAGCAACAACCTGTTACGACTTGGTGGTGATGTGCAGAACTCAGAACTCAGCAGTAGAATGAAGGGTAAACGTTTTACTAGCAGGGTTCAGTGCACAGGTAGGCTGTCCAAAAGCAAGCAAACAAATCCAAACAGGCTATAGGCAGGAGAATAGTAGCTGTACAGTCCGAGGTCAGAAACACAAGTAACTTAAACAACAAAGGGCAAACTAGGACACCACAGAACATACCAAGTAACATACAATGACGAGAACGCAACGAGAAACAAGAATATATGGACTATATACACAACAGATAACGAGGGACAGGTGAGAACAATCAAGGCGGGGCACACAATGAGACACAGGTGGACTAAACAAGGGGAATTAACAGGACATAGGAGAAACCAATCAGACAAACAAACCGGGTGATGATTGGGAACAGGTGAGGGATGGAGACACAGACAACAACGAGGGCACATGGCGGGAACAAGGAAGCACAAGGACTAGACACAGGAAGGAAACAATGGCAGACAGGAAGTAACATAAAAGAACGAAAGGGAAACAAAGTAAAAGCACGGACAAAAACAGCACAGACCTGACACAACCCTCTGCTGAATTTTTTTTTACATACAGTATAATATCACAAACGCATAAGTTAAACTATTTCTAAGTTGAGAGAGGGAAGAAGATAGAGAGAGATAAAGCAAGAGTGAGACCTTTTAAGATGTGATTACCGCCTTATTTGCCCTGGGTTACATAACCCTGTGATTGCAAAGGAAACGAAATAAATCTTCCACATCTAAATGTCATAATTAGCATTTTAATGTTCTCCTCACTTTCCTAGCTCTCCTCCTCTAGCCTCTGTGCAGGCAGGCAGACAGACTTTGCCCTCATGAATCGTGGCTCCCTCAGTCATTGCAAGGCTCGAAAGCCCATGCGGAGATCACTGAACAAGACATCTTGAACGCTTGAAAGTGCGACGATTAAATATTAACGTTCTTCTGGTAAATTATTGATCCCCTCATAACTTGTCTCAATTAGAGAGTGTAAACAGACCGTCGTGCGTCTCAGGGTGACCTCTGTCAGGACTGTCATTTTCTCCTTGTGGGCCCTTCATCCATGCTGTTAGTCGCCGGCGAGGGATCGACTCATCTCCGCTGTCTCCTAAAATGACTGCGATGGACTCGGACCTGACGGCTCTAACGACCCTCAAGGCGGTAAACGAGCTTGGAAATGACTCATTCCAATTCTGAAACACAGGGTGGGCCGTCAGAAATTGGGCTCTTGGAGGTTTGGCAAGATGTCTTATAAAGGAAGAAGTGCTGGTGACTGATGTTACGGGAGCTCTTTTAAGGTTGTAGTAACCAGGAGCCTGGTTTTGTCCTAGTTCAGGTTTTTTTGTTTGTTTTCCCAGTCATCTTGCACAGAACTGTACTGAAATATCAATGCGATGTTCTATGTGAATGAGACCAAGACCACTTAAGGTTGATGCCAACAGGAAAGTTCAGAACATCTAGCTGATCGTATGTGCTACTGGTGTGTATGTGAGCGTGTATGTGTGTGCATGTGGTAGTATGATGGAATGCACTACCATGGGTTTGATGTGCTATAAGTGACAATGATTGTCCATTTCTGAAAAACATACACTGAAGTCTACTTAATTTTAGTATACTTAGTATACTTTCATGCACTCATGATTCATTTACTAAAAGTGTGATATTTTCGAGTACTAATTACAACTAAGTGTACTTCACGCGAAAGCAACTCGAAAGTGAGTCATGTCAAAGTGGAAAACGAGCACCGGTCTAGTAAACGCAGATCTAACTTCACCGGTGCAGAGGTGGAGGTACTGTTGCAGAATGTAGATGTGTCCATTCTATTCCACTGTGGCTATATCCACGCGATTGAGTTAGTGCTTATTTATTTATTCACTTACATTTGCAGTGTTCGTGTAGTGCTTTTATTTATTTTAGGACATCACGATGCCTCGTAGAACCATGACTCTAAATGTGAAACGTAATTGTTAATGATATTATTATAATTATTTAAATCCGAGGATGTCTGTAGAGTTGATGTTAACGCAATCACCAACGATTTCTCACAAATTCAGCCCTTAACCCTTCTAACACGGAGCGGCCCCGTAGGGCATCTGGTGTTTTTTGGAGGAATTGCATTTAAGAAAACTTTGGGCGATTTACGACTGCTATTTCACGTTCTGAAATGCTGGTCTAAGTTCAGAACGAATCCCAGATGAGAAAACTTTCATGAATGCCCTAAAACATCGTAAGAAGTTCAGAAGAAATTCCTTCTTAAATTCTTCTTAACTGCGTTCGAGAATGAGGCCCAATCTTCTTGAAGACCCTTGAGTAAAAGAAGATTAAAAATATGTATGTTTGACAATGCATATGTACTTGAACATGGACAAAATGACAAGATGTAGGCCCTACTACTCATGAGATCTGTGGTCCTTCCTAAATAGGTATGCTTAAAAGGATGACTGTGTCTGTACACAGGTAAACAGGGGAAGTGGTCGTTTGCACCAGTAGTTTTTGTCCTGCTGTGCCTTCCCTGCACAACCTGTGCTTTTTGAATAGTGATGAGGAGCCATCAGACCCCAAAAAAAACAAGTTATAATTGAAATATGTTGAACAGTTAAGGTTTCCTTGCCATCAGAACAATTGCAAGGATTTTTCTTGGCTTCATATCACAAAGCTTGAAGGCTGACAGTTAGTCTTCTAGGAACACATGAATTCTCTTCAGTTCTCCATTTTGTAAAAGTTGTCAAAATAATTTCACAATGCAGCTAGCTGGTGTTGCCTGTTTGAAAGATGAATAGATCCAACAACTGCCAGAAAACACATCTATTACTTGGCATGATGGCTTAAAGTTATTAAAACATAGCGACTGCTAGCTAACTAGCTTGTTAACGTTGTCCCATACAACCGAATAGCTGAACTTAGCTTGTTAATGTAAGGTCTGTGTTCTGTCCGTGTTTAATTTCTGTGTTTATCTCCCTTGTGTGGTCACATGTTTGTTCCCATGTCTAGTCCTCGTGCTTCCTTGTTCCCGCCATGTGCTTTCCCTATGTTTGTTTGTCTATGCCATGTGCCCTCTTGTTGTTGTCCGTGTCTCCACCCCTCACCTGTTCCCAATCTCCCGGTTTGTGTGTATCATTGGTTTCACCTGTATCCTGTTAATTCCCCTTGTTTAGTCCACCTGTGTCTTTGTCTGCCCCGCCTTGATTGTTTTCACCTGTCCCTCGTTATCTGTTGCCTGTGTGTGTATATATATATAGTCCTTGTTTTCTTGTTTCTCGTTGCGTCTTTGTAATTTGTTGTTATATGGTATGTTCCTTGTTTTTTTTCCGCTGTTCCTCGTGTTCCTAGCGTTTAGCGCTTCCTCCTTGTTAAAGTGATTACTCGTGCTTCTGACCTCTGCCTGCCCTACAACTATTCTCCTGCCTATTCGGTTTTGTTTGCAATTCTTGGACTGCCTACCTGTGTACCGAACCCGGCTAGTGAAACGTTTCACCCTTTAAATCTACCCCTGTGCTGAGTCGTGCAATTGAGTCCTGCACAACACCCACCATTCGTAACAGTTAACTTGCTAGCTATCAACAAGGTTTTGAAAAAATTGAAAAGTCGGGAATAACCGTGTTGTATCATGGGATGCAGTAGCCAAAAAAGTGAACTCGGGCTGTTTTGAAAATCAAGACTATATTTAAAGCATACAAAGCACGCTATTATGTAATGCACTAGTAAAAACACTTCTATATATCTTCGGGGTAGTATACTTTATAAGAATATACTAAACATCAATTTATGTATTAGTGCTTATTAGAGTATTTAAAATAAGTACACTGAAGTACTACTGAGGTAATGCACTTGTAATTTGTAATATATATATGTATTATATGGCAACGACAGTACGAGCGTTCTGATTGGCTAATGGGTAGTCATGCCAGCCGCGTGTTGCCCTCCTCGCCAGTCTGATACGGATCCGTATTGCCCTCTGACGTCATCTTCAAAATAAGCGATATTGAATGCATCAACAGCCATGAGGAAATTCAGAAGCAGCGAAAATTTGTTATTGAAAGTGATGATGAAGACTAGAAACTATAATTTGAATCACTTGTGTTGTTACTTTACTGTAAATTAAAGCCATTTTAGCTGAGCCGTGTTTTCTATTGATCATTGTAACTTGATGTTAGCAAGTAATTGGTTGCTACGCAACACCTGAAACACATTGTGTCGTGAGAAGACTTGAGAGCTGATGTTTTCTATTAACAATTACCATTTATTTTCATTTACAAAATGAAAGGAGCGAAAAATGCCATATAATAAACAACTTACTAACCTCGACCGTTCGGTCATGCCGGGAAATATCAAACTTCGGCTTTGGCGTATCAACCTCGCTATCGCTCTGTCGATACGTTAAAGCCTCAGTCTGATATTGGCATATCAACCTCGCTATCGCTCTGTCGATACGTTAAAGCCTCAGTCTGATATTTCCCGGCATGACCGAACGGCCGAGGTAAATATCAAACTTCGGCTTATCAACCTCGCTATCGCTCTGTCGATACGTTAAAGCCTCAGTCTGATATTTCCCGGCATGACCTCACTCTCGGTTACATTTCACATTT
>NC_045172.1:12789327-12804327 GCF_900700415.2 Clupea harengus
GCTGTATTATCATACTATATATAGTGTATATTATTATGAATAGATTATGTATTATTAATAATATGATTGTTTTTCTTTCTTTTATTTAATTTCTTAAATAGTATTACTATGATTTTAAGCTAATATTGTATCAAACACATTACATTGTGTTTGACATATGTGCTTGAAATAGGTTTGCTTTGGCCACACTGCTTTGAAACATTCATGCCAATAAAGCTAATTTAAATTGAATTGAATTGAGAGAGAGAAAGGTACAGAGCACTGTGTGTGTGTGTGTGTGTGTGTGTGTGTGTGTGTGTGTGTGTGTGTGTGTGTGTGTGTGTGTGTGTGTGTGTGTGTGTGTGTGTGTGTGTGTGTGTGTGTGTGTGTGTGTGTGTGTGTGTGTGTGTGTGTGTGTGTGTGTCTGTCTGTACCAGAGAAGGAGAGAGAGATAGAGCATGTGTGACTGTATGTGTGTGGGTATGTGTGTGTGTGAGAGAGAGAGAGAGTGTGTGTGTGTGTGTGTGTGTCTGTCTGTCTGTCTGTACCAGAGAAGGAGAGAGAGATAGAGCATGTGTGACTGTATGTGTGTGTGTGTGTGTGTGTGTGTGTGTGTGTGTATGAGTGTGTGTGTGTGCACTATGGGTAGAAATGCAGCATATATAAATGCAGTCCATTTACCGTTTACATGAGATAGAGCATGTGTTTGTGAGAGAGTCTGTGTGAGAGAGAGTGTGTGTGTATGTGAGAGAGTCTGTGTGTGAGAGAGAGAGAGAGAACAGGAGAGTGTGGATGTGTGTGTGCGTGTATTTAAGCAGCAGGTTATCAGGCTGGAGTATGTGAGAGAGGCAGAAATAGAGTGGAGGACGAGGTGAGGAGACAAGGGGTAAACTTCTGAAGGCATGTGGGATGAGATTCTTGCACACAGACACACGTACAGAACATACACACAGAGAGAGAGAAAGAGAGAGAGAGTTCACACGCTTGCTTGGGTTGTTGTTGGCGTCATATTCAGTGGTGATTTCACCTTCAGCTTCACGTCTCTCGAAGACCTTCACAAACACACTCTTTGTCTGTTTCCACACACACAAGCTTTACCCTTTACCTTTCTACTAGAGAAGAGGCTTCACATCTGGTGACAGGATCCTACTCAAGGTAGTTTATAATGTACATGTACAATGTACAGCACCGGAAAGAACACTTTAGAGAAAAGTTTGAAGTTGCAATCTTTCAAGTGAAACCTATATTCAAAAGGAATAGAGAATCAAAAAGGATAAACTAGGCCAAAGAAGGAATGTTTGAAAACATGCTCAATGCCTAACACTGTCCAAGGTGACCTCCATCTGATCTCACCAGCCTCATCTCACAATCCTCAACATGAGATGCTCCAACTGATACAAAACTCAAGCAAACAAATGTACTGCAAGTCACAGTGAGTGTATCATTTCAAACCCTCTCCCTCTCTCAATTAAATTCAATTCAATTCAATTCAATTCAAATGGCTTTATTGGCATGACTGCATACAATACAACATTGCCAAAGCATATTTACACAAACTATACAATTGAAATGAACATAAATAACTAAAATAAACAATAAGCAGTAACAGTACAAGGGGCATGCGGAACAAGGGAGGTTGTAGAAGGTATGGAAGTAACAACTCAGCCTGCAGCTCTTCGCAGAGAGCCCTCCCTGTTCACACAGGACACCCAGCCACTGCAGCGGAAGCAGATGGAGTCGCCCCAACATGGCCGCTTGCCGCTCTCATTAATCACGTGGAGCTGCGGCGGTGAGAAATGGAGGAAGGAGGGCGCATCCTCCTGCACTTTTCTTTAATTGAATCGGCGGGGTAATGGCCGGCTTTTGTTCGCCGCCTCCCTGACCCATCCTTGTTAAAGTGGAAGATTGATCGCTCAATTTGCGGCGAAACGGCCAAGGGGACGTCGCGCCGCCTCGTTTGGCCCCTAAATCACGCCGCCCTTTTTTGGGTTCCGTTTTACTGCCTTTGCAACCTCTCAATTGCTCCAATCTTTTTTAAGAATTCCTTAAATTAAATTGGGGTGGTGTGTGCATGGGGAAGTGTGGGGTGGGGTGGGGGGGGGGGGGTGACTTCTCTGGTCACTGCACAGAATAAATGCATCGATGAATTAATGAAGTGCACACACACACACTGCCAGAGGCCTAAGGATGTCTAAGAGACTCCAGCAACACAGAGGAAAGAATGAATAACTAAAGGCTGAGAAACAGCCTCAGGTGCTATGTTGACATCTAACCCCTCTGTTGTCGGCGATCTCTTCACCATGGCGACATGAGTAGGCGCCAGATCAAAAGCGAGTTTGTGTCATGCGTGTTTCTCCAAATTTTCTGAATCGAGACAGTTTTACATGATCTGTCATCAGCGAGATACAAAGGAACGTATCAAAGGAGCTCAAATCTCCAAGTCCTGTGCATGACATCTGAGGGGCTGCTCAAAAAGACTTTTTTTTTCTATTTTTGTGGTGTAAAGCCGCGCAGACGCCGCAGACATTAGATGAGTAGGAGACGCTTTCATTTCCTGGAGGAGACAGAAAAACAACACAACCAGGAAGGCAGAAGAAAGAGCCCAGAGAGAGCGAGAAACAAATCAATTAGCTCAGGCTATGCCTAATCAACCCCACGCTTTGATAATAGACTGGAATATGGATTCGGCCACGTCTGTCGCCGGTGGAAATGAAACGCACCATTGATCACCCTCCAGGCCGTTACAGTAAGCCATTGTCCCCTCACAGCACCACTCAGGGTCGAGTGGCATGCTGGGTAAGAGACAGTGGAGACGTGCTGTGTGGTGCTGCCCCCCCCCCCCCCCATATATATAAATGGGGCCTTTTAGGAGTAAGATGGTCGCTAAATGCATGTTTTTGTCTTCCGTGAGGGTCTGTATTTAGCTTTCTTTTGCTCTTTTTCACATTTCATGATCAGGGGAGGCTTACAGATTAGAATAGAAAATTGTATAAAAGCATGCTGGCAATCCATTTCTACGTCTGCATACCCCATTTACTCCCCATTCTCCAATACACACTTTTTCAATCTGCACAAATCACACACACACACACACGTTTCTTTCCCATGAATACCCTCACACACCGCACAACCCATTTCGTAAATACCCTCTTTCTAACACACAAGCACACATGCACACAGGAATTCATCTGTGAGTTCTTTTTCATGCGTGCACACACCTCTCATTTACTCACCTTCACTCACACACACACAGGCTCTGCCAAACTGCCATCCTCCAACCTTTCACTATGAACAGCTTGTGTGCTGCTGACTGCTGACAATGAAAACCATGCAGTTGCCCATGGGAACGGGTCCGAGCGCCGCGGCCTTTAAATGAATGCCAACCAGGAGAGAGACAGCAGCAGCCTCACCCCTGCAGCCATGTAAACCATTAGCCCTCATCACTGCACTCAAGGTAGTTACCTAGAACATTTGTCCATCTTTGTCCATCTTCTTACTTTTGGGTTTTTACTGGCCCCTTGCACAGACTTTACTATTTATATCACTTTGCACTATCCTCACACACACAAGCACAAGTACTCTATCTTTGCACTATCCACACAAGCACATGAACACTATCTCTCTGCACTCTTTGCACTACTTTCCTTGTGGACATCAACACTGTCACAATCAATGCACACTGTAATATAGGGCCAGATCTATCCTGTATCTGTATACACCCCACTCCCTCTGAACATGTTATCCCTATGTGTATTGTTTTGTACTTTGATTTATGTATGTATGTTTGTGAGTTAAGTGTATAAGCTACTGGATGACCTAAAATTCCCTCGGGATTAATAAAGTAACGTTAATAAAGCCCTAACCCATGCCTCTCTCCTACAGCACCACCATGCTCTTGAACTCATTAATTGACCAATGGGAACCTTGATGTGAACAAGTCTACAATTGACTAAAATATAGTTATATATATATATGTGGTAGGGTAGTGCCGTTACACCTTCACTTCCTGCTTTTACTGTCAATCAGCCCAAATTTCGTCAAACCTAGTCATTGGTAGCAGGGGCGGTTTTGGGCACGGGCGAACCGGGCAGCCGCCCGGGGCGGCACTTTTTCATGCCACGTGGGGGGTGGCAAGAGCACTTAAAAAAAATAATAATAATCATCTGGGCCGCAAAGCGGTTTTCTATTATCTATCATATCACTGTGTGGGGAATTGGCAAATTGGCGCCCCCTGCAGCTGCAGGCGCCCCTGCTCGCTGAGAAGGTGCCGGTGTTGTACCCAATTCAGCACCCCCGGCGTCAGATGCACCCCCTCGCGGGAGCGCGCACCACTATCTTGATCGGAAAGGAAAGCAGTTCGCCTAAACAAACGCAGGGGAAAATACTATAATACGATTTAATTATTTGTGAAAGAGATGGAAGAGAAGAACACAAGTGATTACAGTCTTTAAAATTGTTCTAAAGAGTACAAACAACCGATGTTTTTCTTCCAAAAAACTCGGATAATAGCGAACGCAAAAGAACACCTTTTTGTTCTGTGGATATATATAGCCTACCCCAGCCATGACTACAAAATGAATTAACTTAATTTTGCTTTGAGCAAGTTGAATGTATTTGACACGGCGTTTCACAAGAGTAAATATGATTCTAGCATTTCTTGCAATTCATAGGTTCAAAAGTAAGTGCTTTTAATTGGGTTAACCTGTATATAGGTCGAAACAATAGCCTTCTGATCCTGAATATCTCTTGATGAAAATGTAATGTGATCTATGCCTGATAGACAAGTCATAACCTATGTGTGTTTCTCACCATTAAAGGGCATATTCTCTTCATCAAATAGCTACACTTGTTTTTGTGAAATTAAAAAAATTTGATGCTGGGATCAACAGGGAAAAAATTAGGAGGGGGTGCATATCACGACAGGCCTATTTTCACACCAGGCAGAATAAGCACCCCCTGTTAACTTTTACTAGGAAGGTGGCACATGCATGAAACTCACTCTGCTTACTCATACTAGTCCCATGGCTGTACTCTGAAAAGCTAACCGGAAGTGCAAATAAGCAGAAAGTGCAGAATATGTGCATATGAATGGCAGTGGTATATAAATAATGAGATAGTATATAATAAGATACAGTATGTACAATGTGAGCAGTAAGGTTGTAAACTATGAAAAGACTATAAATAGGATATATACAGTATGGATAGATATGTACAGTAACACAGAGTAGTAAAATATGACAAAGACTATAGACATGAGAATGTACAGTATGAAGTAGGATATGTGCAGTACAATATAAGACTATAACATGACTATAAAAGTGAGCAGCAGTTTTGCTAAATAGCAGAGGGGAGTGCAGATCAGACTATGAATGTAAAGTGCAGTTAAAACAGGTGAAGAACAAGTGGTGTGGAGTGAAGTGGATTGAGGTAGAGGGCATAAGTGGAGTACAGTAAAACAGTATAAAGCAGTCAGTGCAAATGAACAGGTGGGTCAAGGTGCATGGCCGTCAAGGCCGGGAGGAGTACAGTCACTGGGGGTCGATGTGCCAGGGGGGGTGTGTGTGTGGGGGGGGGGGGGGGTGTGATGTTGCAGGGTTCAGCGGGGGGGGGGGGGGAGGTGCAGAGTTCAGCAGGGACAGCCCCAGGAAAGAAGCTGTTCCTGAACCTGCTAGTCCGGGAACGGTTGGGGTGGGAGCTGTACTTGGTGATGCTGCGCGCCCTCCACAGACATCTTCTGTGCTGGACAGCCTCGATGGTGGGGAGTGAGGAATGTTGCCTACATTTCTATTAATTTCATATGCAAATACTATTCAGTGTAAAAATTAAAAACTAATTCAATTCAACAATTACATTATTTTCATGAAAGTGCTTTCTCCCAGCATCACTACTGTACTTGTCAGAGTACAAACAGGACTGATGAGGGGAGTCCATTTCATAAATCTGCCACCTTCCTTGGAAAAGTTAAGAGGGGGTGCTTATTCTGCCTGTTGTAAAAATAGGCCTGTCGTGATATGCCCCCCCCCCCCCCCCCCGCCCCCTTTAAAATAATTCTGTTGATCCCAGCATCAAATGCTTTTCAGAGTACAGACATGGGACTAGTATGAGTAAGCAGAGTGAGTTTCATGCATGTGCCACTTTCCTAGTAAAAGTTAAGAGGGGGTGCTTATTCTGCCTGTTGTGAAAATAGGCCTGTCGGGATATGCACCTCTCCCTTTAAAAGAATTCTGTTGATCCCAACATCAAATGCTTTTCAGAGTACAGACATGGGACTAGTATGAGTAAGCAGAGTGAGTTTCATGCATGTGCTACTTTCCTAGTAAAAGTTAAGAGGGGGTGCTTATTCTGCCTGTTGTGAAAATAGGCCTGTCGTGATATGCACCTCCCCCTTTAAAAGAATTCTGTTGATCCCAGCATCAAATGCTTTTCAGAGTACAGACATGGGACTAGTATGAGTAAGCAGAGTGAGTTTTATGCATGTGCCACTCTCCTAGTAAAAGTTAAGAGGGGGTGCTTATTCTGCCTGGTGTGAAAATAGGCCTGTCGTGATATGCACCCCCTCTTAATTTTTTTCCTGTTGATCCCAGCATCAAATACTTTTGACAGTACACACACATGGGACTAGTATGTCTAAGCAGAGTCAGTTTCATGCATGTGCCACCTTCGTAGTAAAAGTTAGCAGGGGGTGCACATTCTGGCAGGTAGGAAACCAGCTCTGCCGTGATACGCACCCCCTCGATTTTTTTTCAGTTGATCCTAGCATCAAATGCTTTTCACGGTACGCAGATGAGACTAGTATGTGTAACCAGAGTCAGTTTAGTGCATGTGACAGCTTCACAGTAAGAGTTATGCTGGGGGTACATATCACAGGAAATGGAACACAAGGCCTGCCATGAAATGCACCCCATCTGCATCATTTTGTTCCTTTGACCTCACTATTGGTGCTTTTAACTGCATGCAATTGGTGCCAAGATACGTATGAGTTTGATAGGTCTGACAACAGATACGTCAGTGGTGGATGTGGAAATGGTTTATTATATTTTATCTTATAAAGCAGCAAGAAAAATGTTTAATTTCACAAAAACAAGTGTAGCTATTTGATGAAGAGAATATGCCCTTTAATGGTGAGAAACACACATAGGTTATGACTTGTCTATCAGGCATAGATCACATTACATTTTCATCAAGAGATATTCAGGATCAGAAGGCTATTGTTTCGACCTATATACAGGTTAACCCAATTAAAAGCACTTACTTTTGAACCTATGAATTGCAAGAAATGCTAGAATCATATTTAGTCTTGTGAAAGGCCGTGTCAAATACATTCAACTTGCTCAAAGCAAAATTAAGTTAATTCATTTTGTAGTCATGGCTGGGGTAGGCTATATATTTCCACAGAATAAAAAGGTGTTCTTTTGCGTTCGTTATTATCAGAGTTTTTTGGAAGAAAAACATCGGTTGTTTGTACTCTTTAGAACGGTTTTAAAGACTGTAAAAAAAAACAGTATTCTTCTCTTCCATCTCTTTCACAAATAATTAAATCGTAGTATAGTATTTTCCCCTGCGTTTGTTTAGGCGAACTGCTTTCCTTTCCGATCAAGCGAGTGGTGCGCGCTCCCGCGAGGGGGTGCATCTGACGCCAGGGGTGCTGAATTGGGTACAACACCGGCACAGATCCTGTGTGAGAAGGGGGAAGGGGAGGGGGGGATCTGCGTCTCCCAAATGGAACTTGTTAGGTTGGAATTTTCCTCTGCTAAAGTAATCAACCAAGCCTACATGATCATAGGCATACTCATTATTCACATTATTGTCATTGACAGTACTGGCTTTCTTTCACCACGGATGTTATGCTAGGCTTAGGCAAGTTATCTCTGGTTAAAACTAGCTAGCGTTAGCTATTCACTAGCTGCGCTAGCTAGCTGGACAGTTATCGTAACGGTGTTAATTATCGGCAAACGTTCACGTCGTCATGTTAATCCATTATTAAACTGAGCATATCGATTGTTAATCCATTATTAAACTTAGCATTTTGATTGTTTAAAAGAATGGCCGATGTTTAACACTTTCTGATAACTGACATAGCTACGCTAGGACACTGCCCTGTCAGGGACAGGGTAATGCTAGTTAATAAACCAATAAATGTAGGTCTTCATGTCAGTGCCTCTCCAGATGAGTTAAATTAACTGAAGGTACATTAATGTAATCTTTCCCTGCGGTGCATGAACAATGCTGGTATGGGATGTTTGAGATGAGGCTTCTCCCTCTTGCATTGTGATCTGTAAATTCTCGCCTCCAATTTAAGCTTGTCATCCATCATTTCTAGTTTTACATTTTGTACATATCCCTCCATTGCATAATGAAGTCCCTTTTGAAGGCTTCTAGACTAAATCAGGTCCTTCTGTCTAAAAAAAAAATCGGGGGGGGGTTCAGGTATGCCTTTTTCATATTACGTTAACGCTGGAAAATGCGTAGCTTCATTCATACTGGCTCTTATTAGCGTATGTTTATATGGAGGACCGTGCTGAAGGGCCTGACCACAAAGGTGCTGCTGTTTTGTATGGCCTGACAACGGTTGTATGACCTAGCACATGGGTCGGGAACCTGTGGCTCGCGAGCCACCACTGGCTCTTTTGCTGACGCCCGGGGCTCTCGGACGAAATGGGTTGGAGAAAAATACGGAAAAAACGTGTAATAAAGGGATCAGCCTAGGCCTAGTAGAAGGCTAAAATAACAGTCAATACTACTTATAATAAAATTACAAGGCTCCGTGGCAAATACGTATGTATATCTGAGTGATTTAATTTAACTTTAACAATATTGTTACATTCGCGGCTGGTTGCCATGCAGATTCCCTACATTTCTGTCAACGAGAAAACTTTCATTGTTAAAGTTCATAGGCTAGAGAAAAATGTCGAAAAGGAAAAAAACGTATCATGCATCACTGGTGTTTCTATCGGCGATTTCGAAATGGAGGTTGCCGACCTGACCTCGTCTGACATCTGGGTGGGCAAGTTCAAATCACTGAACGATCAGCTGGAAGGAATCGCACACCAGTTTGCGAGCGAACACAAGTAGACTGACATGGGAAAGCTTCCATCCGAAGACGAACTGATTTCTAAAAATGATTCTGATTCTAAAAAACTTGGAATGAACTGCCCATTACATATCGCACATTGCAAAGTGTTAGTATTGCTGTGTTAACCATGTTCGGTTCCACTTATGCATGTGAGAAATCTCTCTCACATATGATAAATATAAAAACGAACCTGCGCTCGCGTTTAAATGATGAAAGCCTCAATGCTTGCATGAAGCTTCACCTCACTGAATATGAGCCAGACTACAAGGCTATCAGCAAGTCTATGCAGCACCAGAAGTCACATTAATCTCTGGTAGGCCTAATGTTCAATTTCGAGTGTTGTGTTGTTAACGTTGTTAACTTCATGTCGTTGTTCATGTCATTTCCCATTGCCATTTACATTTCAAGTTACTAGTACCATAACTTTTAAAACTAGTAGAAAATGTATTTAAGAAAACTCTGTTGAATAAAAGTAACTGTTAGTTAAATATCCAAAGTTTTTCTTGTGACCGTCTTTTTGTGGCTCTTCTGAGATAAAAAAAAAAAAAAAGTAAAAGTGGCTCTCCAGGCAAAAAAAGTTCCCGACCCCTGTTCCAGTGGGAGGCTAGGCACCTGGTGGTGGGCCCCTGTCACTGCATGCTGGTGTATCAAGGAGGTTAGTGTGCTGTGCAGTGTGCCGTGTTGTGCTGTGGGTGCTGTGGGTTGCTTGCCGTGGAAAAGTTCACCTTACGACCACACGTGTGATCCAAAAGCACGGCGTCTGCTAGTCTGCCTCCCTCAGGTAACGGTGCAAATCCATGACACCGTTACGAGCGACGCGATATTCTAAATCCCATGCATTTCAACGGGAGCCAATCCATTGTGACGTAGACCACCGTTTTGGGCGACGCGACCGATAAAAGTTGGAAAAAGTTGAATCCTATGCGATTTTACCCGGCAGCGGCCAATCAGATTGTTTGGTGTCGTCTCTGACGGTTTGAAAATGATATTTCCACACGCTACAACATGCCCACTCAAAGCGATGGAAGCGTATCGCGTCGCTGTCATGGGTTTGCACCGTAAGTCCTCTCAAGCACTGCCTATACTCCAGCCTAGTATTATCCCATGCTTCCCTGTTTTAGCCTTACTGGCATAAATAATATCCAATAAATATATTTTTGTATCTTGCTAACTTGTGAGTCTTGTTTGCAGGTTATTTCACAATCAACCTCTTTAACTCCTACTCCCTTTTCCCTCAGTTATCAATAAACATTCTTGAACTGAAATCCACGTCTGTCGACTCTAAAGTGTTCCCTGGGGCCTACTGGTATAAGGTTTCCCTGGGGTGGCATAGCGGGACTATTAATTGGGGTATAACCATCTTCCCCTTCTACTGCCCTCACTAAATATATAAATGTTACAATAATGCAGCACTAGGCAGTTTACAGCACAGGTTTGCCGTCTCAATAAAAGTGTGTGTGTGTGTCTGTGTGTTGAGCGGTATGCACCATCAGAGATTCGTAGAGGACACAGGCGGACAGGCTGTCGGCAGCACCGGGACCTTTCCCGGTGGCCTGAGGGACATTTTGGCCTGCCGTGAACACTCAACTTGACCAACAATAATACAGCAATCAGGAACGAGTTGACAGACCTCTCAGAACCCACGCATCAGACACGACTCTCACACTCACCATGCACTCCCTACCTCTTTAACTGATAACATTTTAGACAAGTCACCCGGTGAATTTAACAGCAGAGAGGGAGAATAAAAAATAGAAAGGTCCTTGCCACAGACGCTGCTAAATAATTGACATGTTCACCAGTAAGGGAAGAGGTCCGTCACAAACATTTTATGACATTGAAGGCAATAGCCTATGTGAAAAATAGTAGCCTGAACCTGGACTATGGACTATGGTCATGCCACATAAGCCAGGGAAAGTGCACATGCTGTACAGTGACACAGGCTAGAGTAATGTATAGATTTATAACTACTCTGGTACCCATCACATGCTGTACAGCGACACAGGCTACAGTAATGTATAGATTTATAACTACTCTGGTACCCATTACATCAACAAAATTGGCAGTCTGGTGGTTTGTGTTAACAGGGTGGCCTGGGATGGAGTCAAATTATTGGAGTAATTTTCGGAGCCTGAATTATTGTTTCAGTACGCCCCTGAAACTAATCTTCATCATTAGAAAGAAATGTGTGATGATTTCAATGAATACCCTATGAGCGGCGCTACAGTTTGTGGCAAGTGTATGGCATTTCATACATGTTTTTTTCCATTTCATTATTTCATTTTATGGATTTATTTTGTAGTTTCCACATTCATCCTCCCAATGCACTGTATACTCTATGAGGGAGTCAAGGTTCATGTTACAAATATGTGGCGCTATAGGAAGTCATGGGTCAAGACATATACAGTCAGTACATACTACAGTAAAAAGATCTGTTAAGCACCAGTAATGGAAAATAAATCAGGTGACCTTGAATTTTATGTGAAATATGTGCATATATGCAAAAAAGCAATGTGACAAAATTGTGCATTTCCCATTATAAGTCAATACAGATCATTTTGACCCATGTCTTGCAAAGCCTGGACATTTTTTGGTCATGCATTCTAGGGTTAAGCCAAGTTCATGTTATCCATGAAACATTGCAACACTGCATATCGACAATCACCTTTGCTGTCAGGTCATTCCAGACCCACAATGCACCAAAAGTTCATCAAAGTGTCAGTATCAGTTATGGCATAAACCTGCATAAACCTGCTGTCCCATCACTCTGTGTTCATACAACAGGTAAGCACCGTATGCTCCAGCTCTCTCTCAGCTTTCCCTAAGCTTTCTCTCTCGCTCTCTCTCTAGTCCTCTCTCGCTCTCTCTCTAGTCCTCTCGCCCGCTCTCTCTCTCTCTCTCTCTCTAGTCCTCTCTCTCTCTAGTCCCCTCTCCCGCTCTCTCTCTCTCTCTCTCTCTCTCTCTAGTCCCTCTCTCTCTCTCTCTCTCTCTCTCTCTCTAGTCCCCTCTCTCTCTTTCTAGTCCTCTCTCTCTCGTGCTCTCTCTAGTCCTCTTTGAGGATGCAGTTGAGGTGCATGGGGGCTTTGTTCTTCTGCCCCTGTGAAGGGTAACTTTGGTTAGTTTTTTTTTCTTCTTCTAACACACATGTAATCCCTCTCTATTTGATGTGCAGCTGACTTCACAAAGGCTTGGTGATCCCCAGATCAGCCACCAAGGTTAAGCATGCCATGGTATATTATAAGGTGGTTGGAAAAGAGCCATGTGACACAAGGCACCGGTCACTCTGGCAACAGCCTTGTACACACAAAAAGCCAGTGAGAAGGACGAGTGTACACAAAAAGGCGAAGGATAGCTGACTTTGATGTTATATCACTCTTCCTTACATGTATTCATTTAGCAGATTTACATTTGCTTGGCAGAGATAATGATTGTTCTTGAGGTAATGGAAATGTGGTGAAGGTGGATGTTGTTTAGCACAATAACTTATCATAGCATTTTGCCTCCCATCACCCACGGGCTCAGAGCAGTGACCTGGCATGCTGTGAGGACGCACAGATGAGTTCACGGCCAGAGGTTGACCGTTATATTTTTCATTTTCTTTGACACGGTACTGATTGGGTCTGTTGGAACCTGGAGTGAGGACTGTCCAAAAAAAAAAAGAAGAAAAAAGACTTGAAGAAAAGGGCTGAGGGGGGAGAGAGGAAGAGAGAGGAGGGGAGAGTGATAAAGGTGTTAGACAAGGCTCCTGTAATCTCAACATGCCCCAGGCTGACAGGCTGTCCATCATATCCCTGCATGCTTTGCTGCGCCATCAGAGCCTCCCGGCAGAGGTGGCAGCAGTGGAAGAGAAGGTGTGTGTGTATGTGTGTGCGTGAATGCGTGAGGGGGGAGGACTGATACGAATTGTCTTCAGGGGCAGAGGCGCTGATACAGTGTGTTAAGATGCGAGAGGTCATCATCCGTCAGCTGTGGCTTACTGGGAGTGTGTGTGTGTGTGTGTGTGTATTTCCACGGGAGCGGCAGGTGTTGATGACAGCAGGTACCCGCGCGCTGCCCTGTGTTTCTGTGCCCAGATTTTACTGTGCTGTCAGTGTGAATGGCGGGGTTGATGTGATTGATGCTGTTGCCAGGACGATCCTGCCCAATGCACCTTGCATCTGCCTTCTCCCTTCCCTCATTCACAACGCTCCTGTCTTCTGTCACTCCTCCCTTCCTTCTCGGCCTCTGTCTGAACTTGTTTTGGTTTGTTGTGTTTTTCTCTCACTGTCTCTCCTATCAGCACTCCAAACACCTCGCCTTTCTCCTCCTGTCCTCTAACCTCACCCCCCCCCCCCCCCACACACACACACCATCCTCTCCTCTCCCCCTTGTCTTGTCTCCTCTCCTCCCGTCTCCTTGTTTCTGATCTCCTCTCTGCGTGTCCCTCAATGTCTCTCCACATCTTGGTCTGATGACTTATCGATTAGCCTTTGTGGTTTTTCTGAAGTCTTTTAAAGTCCCTGGACCGGCCTGTCAGAGTGGGCAAGAGGGAGAAGGAGACTAGTGGTGGTGGGGGTGGTTGTGGGGGGGTGGCTCTTGGCTGTAATTGAAAGTGAGGCAGGAGAGACGGATGGACCCCAGAAAGACACCTCCATCTCATACACACACAAACACGTACAAACACACACATACATAACCACATATACACACCTGCACACACCTACTATAAGAGGAGTCAGCAGCAACCGGAATGAGGGAGTCAAGGTAATAGCATACCACTCTCATGTTGCTGTACTGCAATGTGATACAGTCACACAAATGCAACTGACTCACTCACACACACACACACACACACACACACACACACACACACACACACACACACACACACACACACACACACACACACACACACCAGACTCTTGCCAGACCTTTGAACTCATGAGTGATCGGCTGACAGAGAACAGCCTTTGAGACGCTACGCTGAGAGCCATTCGGCCGGTGACAGAGCACCAAGAGTGAGCAAGCAAACGAGCGAGGAGCTTACTTCTAGACAGTCGCTCCTGCCGCCAGAGTAAGAGAGGAAAGGTCGGCCAGCCAGATCACTCCGACATCAACGCACAACGCCTCCCTCCACAAGGCCCCCCGACTCCTACTTCTCAATCTCTCAGAGGAGCGAGGCAAATTACAGGCTTCAGACGCCTGTATTTCTCACCCCTCCTCATTAAAACGCATCCTGTGTGTACATTAATATTGCAGATGATTACTGACAAGCACGGTGCGAGGAAGAGTGTTTCGTGCACTTCAACATAGCTCTCGACGTGGCAGCCAGTGCTCACTCACTCACGGGTCTAGTCGCGAGCTCCTCTGGGAAGCAGCTGTGATGTCTTCAGCTGAGATGGGGTGAGATGGGGTGGAAGCAGGCAGGGGCAAGGACTCACTCCACAGTCACGTAGCATTAAGCTTGGAGAATGCAGCGCTGTCATGTTCCACACAATTCCTGGGTCTCAGTGTTCTCCACTCTTCCCCTTGAGCCTCTTAACCCTGCTGGATGCTCTAGAAGGTTTGTAATTCCAAATAGATGAACTGTCATGGGTAGACCCAGCCCTGCCTTGTGTGCCAGCATACGGAAGGAGTGTATTCATCATGTTTCATGCATGATTAATAAGGTTCCAACTCAAACCTCAGGCTTGTCAGCACAGAAGACCTCTCAGACTTCTCCATTTCCATGTTGATAGCCAAATTAATTACAACTAATGTTTCATTGTTGGGAGCCACTCAAAAGTTAGCTTCTTCTGACAAAATGATTAGGTCACACAGGTTGCCCCAGGTTCAATTATTTTTCATAAGCTGAGAAATTGAAGGTTTCAATGCATTGTACTTGTCATCAAGTACATATTCTCAACCTTGATCTTAACTTGAATTCTCACTCCTAGCTCATATGAAAAATACTAATTCATGAATTGTGT
>NC_045172.1:12809327-12819327 GCF_900700415.2 Clupea harengus
ACCTCACAGCACGGGGGATACGTATAAACAATGGACAACATGTGTGTGTTTCTGTGTGACCTTATGTATGTGTATATTATTAGTCTGTGTGCATGCTTATGCATGAGTTTGTGTGTGTGTGTGTGTGTGTGTGTGTGTGTGTGTGTGTGTGTGTGTAGGTGTGTAGGTGTGTGTGTTTGCTTTACAAGACCCACCGAGGTGTGAGGACATTAGACATCAGCCAAGGAGAGCCACATCAGAGAGACAGAACCCAGCACCCTGGGACATGCGGCAAGGAGACAAGCGAGCGGCCAGCAGTCCAGCCAAGCTGGCATGCCTCAACCACACTCTGATGTCATGTTGGTCACACACCGCGTGACATGACGTGACAAACACACACACACACACACACACACACACACACACACACACACACACACACACACACATGCCTTGGAATCCACCCTGCGCCCACCCCCAACGACACCATACAGAGTAGAGCTGCCTGTTCTTGACACTTAGTGAATAATTCAGCACAACTCAATAAAGTTTTCGTTTTTTTTTCTCCTCCCAATGATTTGGGATGAATTATTGAAGGGACCAGAGGGCTGTGTTGGGTAATTGGCAAACGGAGTCTGTTCCGCTCGTCTCCGAGAGGAAGCCTCCCAGGACCAGGCAGTAACTTCCGAAGAGCCCATAGGTCACACAAGGCCAACAATAGTGGCATGGAGGAGGGCAGCAGAGGTTGGGGTGGGTGGGGGCAGTTACTGACATCTTCTCACCCACAAGGATTCACACAGACTTTGTACTGTAGTGTCCATCAGACATGTTTCTTATCAGTGGTTTCTGACACTAGACATGCACTACAACTGTGTAGTGAAGGTTAACATTGGAGAGCTACAATGATTTGTTTAAATGATGTTTGAATGATACAAAAGTGAACTGAGCATGCAATACAGTGGAGTTATGGAAGATAGAGTAGACATGGTTTATTTAGTGAAGTTCTCTGAGATGATCAGAACATTTAAAGAGTTAAGGTAATTTTGCTCAACTGATTTATTATATTGTTTGTTTTTGAGTGATCAAATGAACTATAAAATGCACTCAAGCTACGCCGAGATAATTTCATGAATCCTTCAGAAACCGTCCCTGCATCGTGACTTAACTTAATGCTCGTTGACATCTGTTGAATGGAATAGTTTCTGAGTGAAATTGCCCCTGCTGATGGGATATTTCTATAAAAAGCCATTTTATCCCTTTCCCTGTGTTTAATGTCACTCCTGCTTGAAGAATGACTTTCTGACAACCCACGTTGTGGTGTTTTTGACTGAGTCATATTGGCTTGACATCACATCATGGTAGGCATGGGAGCCTTACACGCCCACATAAAACCCTGTGGGACGGAAACTGGGAGAATGCCAACATTACTGTGCTCATTTTAGGACATCCTCAGATCTCAGACTCAAGTGTCAGACTCAAACGAAAAGGTGTCAGGTCTCAGACCAAAAGTCGTCAGACTCAGGCGAAACGGCTTCAGTCTCAGAAAAACCTCTGTCATTCTCAGACAAAACGCGTAAAAAAAAACGCCGTCATTCTCAGACAAAACCGCGTCATTCTCAGACAAAACGCCGTCAAAAAAAACGCTGTCATTCTCAGACAAAACGGCGTCAAACCAAACGCAGTCATTCTCAGACAAAATGCCGTCAGAAAAAAAGTTGTCAGAGCTAGGTGAGGGAGCTGTTGACTAGCTTTCTGAATAAGCTACAGTAGCAGCTTTTACAGTGAACACCTAGTGTTAATTTTAGGACATCCTCAGACTCGACGTCAAACTAAACAACACAATCTCCATTAACATATACCATGAAGGAAACGATTCAAACTAAAAATATGTTGTGTACTATCATAGACCTTCTGCTACTTTGTTAAGTTTAATTTAAGAAAATCAGCTTCTTTAACAGAAGGAAATTAGGAAAGAAGACAAATTCTGTGCTTTTGTAATATTTATTTTATTGTAATTTAATTTATACATTCTATCCTAATTGTATTTGATGGAGAGCCGTTACTCTTTTCCTGTGGGTATGTTCATTAAAATAACTGACAGGAACGTATAAAAAGAGAGACTGACCCTCAAATCATTACACATCCCTTGCATATACATTATTGAAAAATAACTCAGGGCATCCCAAAGAGCAAGGTAATTTGAAGTGTCACGCCCATCACTGCTGTATGGGGGCGCTACAATCATATCACCATGGAAACAAAGATGTGAGCTTTTCTGATCTGCATGGCATTTACTTGAAGAAAACACTTCCAGGGGCTGTACATCTATTCATAGTGTCTTTTACATAACTTCTGGTACAAAAGAAAAGGGACTTTTTCCTATTTAACTTACAAAACTGTCACTCATCAATCCATGTGCATTTTCAGCATTCATAAATGTAAAACTCCAAAGTTGTTTTTTCATTGTTCAACTTTTAATCTCCAAAAATCAAGTCTCCAAAACCCCCCCTGGTTGGCACGCCTACAGATTCAGACACCAGTAGTGATCTCCTTCTAAGGCTGTGTGAAGTTTTCTGATGTGGGCTGAGTTTCCCAAAAGTGTCATTGTGCTGTGATCATCAGAAGCAAGACAAACTATGTAAGAAATCATGGTCTAAAATATTAGTTGAGACACCACAAAGCTTTTGGGAAACACAGTTCTGATCTACAAGGAGAAAAGATCTTGATAGACAACAATAGATACGACTTGGCACAAATAATCAGATATCACAAGTCAGAAAAACTGTTATGTATAAATTTCACAAAATTATTATTTTAAAATGCGTCTTTGCTTTCAGCAGCTTCTCCAAGCTTGAAATCAGATCTAGCACCTGGCATAATGGGATCTATCCTTTCTTCTAAGCCTGACTATCAGCTGGTCAAGCCACAGAGAGACACCATATCTGTGGCCCATAACTCGGCTTCGGCCAGTGGTGACACCGGACATTTCTATTTATACCATACCATACCATACCTCCACTCTTTGTCTGCCCTTCTCTTTCTCTCTCTCTCTCTCTCTGGGCCCCTCTTGGCTGCAGCTGTCACATTTCACCTCGCGGCACTAAATGCTTTCAGTGGGGCCGACCCCTGTATTGATCCACCGGCAAACATCTTTACACCAAAGGGCCATTAGGGCAAGCGGCGGGCCTCTCCTGTTGTCTCTTACTCACCACTTGCCTGCCGGTAAAATATGGCCCCGGTGCACGTTCCTGGGCGCCTGTGTTTGGACTGCAGCTGTCAGTCATCATGTCTCACACCATCCACTGGCCCCGCTGATGCCTGCGGCACCGTGATTATGTTACCAAGGACAAACAAAGAATGTGTGAGAGAGAGAGAAGGAGAGAGAGAGAGAGAGAGAGAGATAGAGAGAGAGAGAGGAGAAAGATTAGGTATGGAGAAGGAGAACGGAGAGCTCAGATGAAGTAAGAAAAGGGGCGGAAGGGCTGGAAAGATGGAAAGAAAGGTAGTAGAATGATTCTCGAACCAAGAGAAAAAGAGAGAGAGAATAGTAGGAGCGGCTTGGAGATGTAGAGAGAAACTGTCAATGAGATATACGAAGAGAGCGATTGGGGGAGGGGACTGCTGAGGAACTGCACAGTCTGACAAGAGCTTGCTTTGAAATGCCTTGCAGCATCTGTTTGGATTTATCTCATCCGTTCAGTCCAATCCTACCCTTCCCTTTCAGTACCATGGACAGCTACCGAAAAACCAACAGCTGTCAGACCATTTCCTTAACTATTCACCATTTGTGGCTTTTCTCTATCTTACATATGGAATTTACCCTTGCTTAGGCACTGCAATTTAGTCTATACCCACCCACCAAGAAGACTCTTTAGCCTTCAGCTGGAGCACACACTGTATATCTGCCATTACAGACTCTCCACAAAAGAGCTGGCAATATGCCAAAACGCTCTCACACGAAACCAGGCTTTAACAAATACATTTTGTGAAGCTTCCTCTGATCTCAGCACATCTCATCTCACCTGTCAGGAACTGCTGTTATGCTGATTGCAGATTTTGTCCTGTTACCTTCATACTGGCAGGAGGGGAAAGGTGTTGTTTTGAAGGCTGTGCAGACAACCTCAGGGTCTGAGTGAGGGGATCATTAATTAACCCCCCTGTAAGAGACTTTATGAAGAAACTCCTGGGTGAGTCAGTGTGTGTGTGTGTGTGTGTGTGTGTGTGTGTGTGTGTGTGTGTGTGTGTGTGAGAGAGAGTCAGTGAGCGCAGACATGCAAAGCTCCGAACTGACCTGCCTCACTTTTTCTGCCCAAATCACCCTCTAAAATAATGTGATCGACCCTTAAATTATTTATTCCCAGGAACACGGGGATATCACAGATTAATGAGGTATAAATGAAACATAAAACAGGCATTAAATTACAGTAAAATCCCCGGGAGCCGTGTTGAGAATAGGCAGTAATGATCAACCAAACCTCCCTCTCTAAAGCACACACACACACCCACTCCCATACATGAAAACAACATTGTGTGATATATAATTGGCAATATCACAGAAACCTTGTGAGATGTTCTCTCCCTCTGCATGTGTGTGTGTGTGTGTGTGTGTGTGTGTGTGTGTGTGTGCGTGTGTGTGTGTGTGTGTGTGTGTGTGTGTGTGTGTGTGTGTGTGCGCACATATGTGTGTCAGTCTCTTACAGACATTGTTAGGTGAAAATTCAATCAAATTATCTCAGGACTCCGGAGTTGTAGATCAGTATATTTATTCAGTAACAATTGCAATCAGGCTCACTCACAGCACAAGGATGAAAGTGAAGCAATTTCACTAACATCGCACAGGGTTTATATACTTAAGATTGATCTAATTCTGACTGCATACATTTTTCCAATGTCAGCAAGAATAGCCACGCTCGACTAAAAGTTCTTTAGTGTCATCCCGACTGCGCTTTCTGTAATGCAAGGATATCAGTTTTACACAGGGTCGAACAAGCACAGTTCGACCCTTCTTATCACCTCTGAGCTCACCCAAACATGGACAAAAGGTTCTTTCTCGCATATAGCTCTCACACATATGCAGACTAAGTGGTGTCAGCACCTAATAATCTAAATTACACACACAAACAGAAACACAGAAAAGCCATGTTCCTGCTTACATAAGCACATGATTCATACAAGGTAATTATTAATACGAGGCACTTGATTAATACATTCTTAAGTCACGAACAGTGTTTCTAAATGAATTATATCACAATGCTCTCCTCTTTCACATAAGTGTTTGTGGACGATGGCTATCCATTTGACACTGTGGTTCCTGCAGTTGAGGAAATTCTCCTCTTAGTATCATCTCTATGAGTGGCATTCAAAAACAACCCGCCCTCATCCCGAGTAGCCCCCAGAGATCTCCTCACTGTAGTTTTTCCCAGTGCCTGCCAAGATTGAAGAGCATAAAGAATATCTCCCAATTGGCACCATCACGCCATGTCTCTGTGTGAGTCTGATATGTCCAGTAGCGTTTAAAGGTGGAATTTCCATATTAGAGAAAGAGCAAAGGGGTAGACTGAAGCCTTAATTTGCAGTGGGAAACTAGGGCAAGATGTGTGAGGAAGTAAAGAAAAGTAAAAAGAAAGACTTTCTGTGTGATGTTGAAATGAAATGTAGTGTTTGGGTTGTTTCTTAATTACCTGCCAGTGAATGAGACAAGAGTCTCTCTTATCTGTCAGCATGAGGGTGGAATTTGTATTAGGTTATTTAAGCACTGATCTCAGCGGAGGGCACGGCGACATCTGACAGTCGACTCTTCTCTCCCACCTGACTTATACGACTTAATATGATGAGACTGAATGCTTTCAGCGGCACTGTTGCAGCATAAAAATGACTCCCCCTTTCATGGCTGAGACCACTCTCACACTATCTGGTACACACACTCCTTTTTTCTCTTTCCCCTTTCCTCCACCCCTCCCTCTCTCCCTCCTTTCTCCACTTTTCTTTGTTATTCTGTCAGCTCCCCCCCCCCCATTTCTCCAATTTTCTTCTCACTTTCCTCCTTCTTTTCTATGTTGCTCTTGCCTCTTGTCCTGAGCTCTCTTGTCCTCCTATCCTTGTATTTTTTATATCTCTCCCTAATCATCTCATGTAGTCCACTTCTCTCTCTGCAATCATCTCTTCTCTCTCTTTCATCCCTTCTCTCTGCTCTTTTCTTCTCCTAAACACTACTGTCCTCTTCTCTGTTCTTCACCTTTGCCCCCTTCTTCTTGTCTAACCATCTTCTAACCATTATTATCATCTCCTGAATGTGGTTCACTTACACTCTTCTTCTCTTCTTGTAGTCTTTCGTCTTGTTCACTTTCCTCTCCTCTTTTCCAGTCTCCCCCACTATCTCCTTCTTTACTTTTCCTTCCTGCTCTTCTCTCTCTCAGTTCCCTCTCCTACACTTTCTGTTTCGCTGCCTTCCTTTCACCTCGATCTCTTTTCTCACCTTGCCTCCTGTCTCACCTCTTCCATCTTCCACAAATGTCCTCCTTTCCCCTCCTCTCCTATCTCTTTCTCTCTCTCCTTCCCTGTCTTCCATCTTTCACAAATGTCCTCCTCTCCTCTCTCTTTCTCTCTATCTCTCTCTCTCTCTCCTTCCCTGTCTTCCATCTTCTCCTAATGTCCTCCTCTCCTCCCTTCCTCTCTCTCTCTGTCCTCCCTTGTCTTGCACTTGCACTGTTGGACTGCAGCGCTGCATCTTAAGCGGCCCTACCGGCCCTCTCTTACATCCGGTCAATACTGGAACTTTCAACAGGAGCAGAGAGAGGGAGAGAGAGGAGGAAAGGAGAGAGACTGTGACCAGGAGAAAAAGGGGGAAAGAAGGATTACAAGAGAAAGAAATGACAAGAGCGAGAGGGATGAGAGGAAGGGTGGAGGAGGAATGAGAGAGGGGTAAAGAAGAGAAAGAAAGGATGAATGGGAGGGGAGGGGAGCTGGAGGGAGGATTGGGCAGGGGGAGATGGAGGTTATCAGCTTATCGATTCCATAATTCAATTTTATAGAGTTATGGAGCTGTGGTCGGGCGAAAAAGGAAACCGTTACATGTGTGTCTTTATTTTCCTTTTCGTTAAGATGATGCTGCAGAGCTGAGGATTGATCACACACTCAGCCACCCGACTGATGATCAAACATGCACATGCAAACACACACACTCACTCTTTCTCTTTTTCTCACACACTCACAAATTGCAGACCAACCACATAACAAGAAAACAATGATAAAAGAGTATATAATTACAGTGCATTTGGACATTTTCCAGACAACATTTTGTTAGGTTTCAGACCTTTTTTTTCTCATCAATCAACAGACAATACTCCACAATGGCAAAGCAAACACGTTTATGGAATGTTTTGGTAATTTATAAAAAATGAAAGACTGAAATATCCAATTTACATAAGTATTCAGACCCTTCACTTAGTACTTGATCCCACAAGCTTGTGCGGTGTGCTTCGAGTTGTCGTCTTGTTGAAATGTAAACCCCAGTCTGAGATCCTGGAACTCTGGTTAAGGTTTTCACTCGGTATAGCTCTATGTTTCTCCTCATCTATCTCTCTGTCTATCCTGACTAGTCTCCCAGGCCTGTCACAGAAAAACATCCCCACAACATGATGCTGCCACCACCGTGTCTGACTGTAGGAATGATATTAATGAGGCGATGCTCAATGTCTGGTCTCCTCCACAGACACCACTTGGGAATTGTGGCCAAATAGTTCAATCTTCGTTTCATCAGACCAGAGGATTTTGCTTATCATGGTGTGAGAGTCATTCAAGTGCTTTTTGGCAAACTCCCAGTGGACTGTCATGTGCCTTTCAGTGATAAATGGCTTCAGTCTGGCCACTCTGTCATTAATGCCTGATTGGTGGAGTGCTGCACTGATGGCGGTCCTTCTGTAAGGCTCACCCATCTTTACTGTTGAACTGGCTGGGCGGCAGGGTCTGGGAAGACTATTCCTGCAGCAAATTCAGTCACTTTTGGCTGCAAGAATCACAACAAAGCCTCGCAAGATCCTGGTGGAACTGTCCAATTAGATTGTAGAAGCATCTCAAGGACCATTAATAGAATTAGGATGCACCAGAGCTCAATTGCGTAGTGTCATAACCAAGGGTCTGAATACTTATGTAAACAGACATCTATGACCCTGGCAATAAAATAACCCAACGACTGCATGTGTTCAACAAACTGAGCTGTGGTTGGCTTGCTATGCACACTTCGCCAGTGACCAAACAAACACAGCAAAACGTAATGATAATAAACGTTGAGAGAGATTAGCCTGATCAGAGTTGCTAGCGTCATCACACCAAATCTTTTTTTTTAATTATTATTTGGACACTTAGAAACGCTGTCAGAAGGTTTGGAAACCGCATAAAGCCAGGAAGACGTTTATCACATTTGATAGAAAAGCTTGTATTTTGGATGGACAGCTACCATAATGCACTGGAACGAAGATGACTGCTTCCGACAGCTTTCAACTGGTGACAAAGGTTTGAGAAACATTCAATTCACTTCAGTGGGATTTCTTTTACAGATGTCAAAAGTGATTTCAGAAGGGATGAAATGTCCCCACTGTAAATGACGCCTATGCCCTTTATTGCAGCACAGATCAGGTGAATATTAACATCTTTCATAGTGAGGACACTTCAGTTTGACAGACGGGTGCGGGGCTGTTTTGGACTGCAGGGCAGCGGATGTATACTTTACGGCCATGTACACACACAAATGCACACACAGGTACACACACACAAAGCTCTTACCAGAACATGCAAACACATAAACAAAACCCTAGTTGTTAGACCTTCTAATCAGATCATCGGAGCATCGTGTTATTTTATCTCTGGCTTCATGAAAATACATCCAGAGGAGTTGTTTTGTTTTGTGTCTTTGTGTATATATGTGTGGAGGTATATGGTTTTGTGCATATCTTTGGGGAAGGGGAACTGTACCAAAGAGTGTAGCTCAGGCAATAAAAAACATAAATAAGTAAACAACATGCAAGCACGCACGCACACACCCATGCACACACACACACACACACCCATGCACACACACACACACACACACACACACACACACACACACACACACACACACACACACACACACACACACACACAGACCCACAGACCCACACACTGCGGAGAGCTTTATGAGCTGCTTGAGGGTCATTTGAGTCTCATCAGTGGGGTTCAGAGGAGACAGCTGCTGTCTGGTGACCCGTGAAATTTACGAGAGGCCCGTTTGCCTTTATTGGGGAAGGATAAAGTTTGGGCTACACACCGAAGTCCAGCATGTCCCTGAGTGACCTTCTACACTCTCTCTCTCTCTGCCTCCCTGTGTCCCTCTCACTCTCACTCACTCACTCACTCACCTCTCTTCCTCTCTCAAAACAAAGCCCCCCTGTTTTCTCAATTTCCCCTCATTTGCAATGATTGCCACAACTGATTTCATCTTTCACATTTTCTGTTCATTACCAAGTCCAATGATGGTGAATAACTACCCATTTTGGCAATGCTACATGCTTAATGCACCAGATTAATGAGAATTATTTTCACCGCAGTGAGTCTCTGAAAACAGGTTTTGAAAGGAGACTATTGAAGAGGGAAAGGCCTCTCTGAAGCTGAGACGGGTCATGGGTAGGCCTACGACAGGCTCTCTGTTGGGGACCACTTCATGTTTTGCAGCATCGACATCAAAACACAAGGCGATGTCAAGGACGGGCACTTGCTTGATAAGCTGATGCTTTTTGGTGAGTAAGAGGATATGTTACTCGATGAAATCACATTTGGGCCTGGGAGGCATGTGCCAATCATTCATTGGTCCTGGGGGAATTAGGTGATTAGGTCAGAAACTGGACACTCCCTAGAAATGCCACAGGGCAAACATTACACACCATCAAGGCAAATTAGCAACCGCTCTCTATTTGCAAAATAGTTCACCAGTACTTCATTAAAATAGGTTGTTTTAACGTATGGTATGTTTAATGTGGTGGTCACT
>NC_045172.1:12829327-12949327 GCF_900700415.2 Clupea harengus
CTGGGTCAAAGAAAGCTAAAACAATATCTCATTATTGGTTTTCACATCTTCCATTGCAGCACTGAGCCAATATGGAGGATCAGATTATACATTAAAAGAAATTGGGATTTAAATGAAGGCTTCCCAGAAATTCAAGCTATTTTAAAGTGATGACAATGCAGACGTTTGTGCATGGACCATGATGACAGAGACTCAGAGACTCAGACAGCACCATCAAGACATATACTGGATCTCATAACAAATGTATGAATAGCTTTCAATTTTCAATCTTAAAAAAAAAGTGAATACCAACAGGAGAATATTGCAGGGGATTTTGGCACATTTTTTTGGGCCGCTACCCACACAGTTAGCTGTGTTGCTCATTCCACGAATGCACGATCCTTACAAGTTGTACCTCGTTGTAAAGGTGACTAATAAGGCTTTCCAACGATATAAAATACAATACCAATTGGTATTATTAAAGGGGAGGAATAATCGACCAAAATAACGTTTCCGAACTTTTTTTGAGGAGTTTATCATGAACGCTGATGAGATCCATTCAAAACAGTGAAAAAAGATGGATTGCTTCCATGGTTAGATGCAACACAGTCCTAAAGGTTTTACAAATATCAAATTACATTAAGATGAAAGAGTGTGTGTGTGTGTGTGTGTGTGTGTGTGTGTGTGTGTGTGTGTGTGTGTGTGTGTGTGTGTGTGTGTGTGTGTGTGTAGACTTTAATTGAACACCTGAGGTTATATTTTCACCATTCCTCACTCTATTTAATACAAATATACAAGTATACAGTATACAATTTGATATTTCCTCCCCACTCCAGTGTATCATCTCCAGCCCCTTGACTCCCAAGGACTACCAGCCCCATTAAAAAGCAGGACTCTCAGCCTTATCAGGCATTGCTTGGGGACAACTGGTTTCTCTCCTCCATCCAGTCCCACACATGGACTTTCTATTGGGGATTTCTGGACCTATTTTGTACACAGACCTCAAGACACGCGCCCTATGTACAGGCAATAGCCATTAAAAACATGCTTGCTTGCTTGAAGAGGAGAAGATACCGCTTATTTCCATTTTCCCCGGGCCAATTAGTTGTACTGCTCCATGTTTGCTCAGAGAGATAGTTTGCCAGAGGCTGATCTGGTGACATTCTCTGTGTGCATGCGTGAACTTCGAGCAAATGAGAGAGAGAGAGAGAGAGAGAGAGAGAGTGAGAGAGAGAGAGAGATAGTGTTGTTGTCATGCAGTTGGGCCTAATGATAGCAGGAGCAAAAAAACTTCCAGAGGTAAATGTTTCGAGAGGCAATAAGAAACAACCACACGGTACTTATTTATGAAATTTCAGCATTTCTGCTCGCAGTGAGACCTGTCGATTGTAAATATACACGTATTTCTATCAATAAAGGCATTGACAACTCAATCAGTGAGCTACAGCTCGTTTGAGAATAGGTATTAGTGTTAGAACAGCTTGCTTCAACGCCATCAAACAGTATTGATTAGGCCATTATTAAGAGAGTGCACATGCTTTCATTGATCAGTTGTAGGATGCAGATCAGCGAACAGTGCTCGGGGGCGGGAGTGGGGCTAGGTACGATGAATGATAAGGATATTTTCCTCTCTGAGCCTTCCAGGAAGTTGAGGTGAGGATGGGTCAATGGGGGGGTGTTGCTCTGATGTGGTTTAGTATACCCAAAAACAATGACTGGCATCACTACCATTTGACAATTTTATCTACGTGTCTACATATAGACAAACACACACACATTGGTTTGATTTCATGCTCCTCCATTTTGTCCAGAACTCCCTATCGCAAGACCCCATCATCACCAAGGCAACCCTAGTTCACATACACTGCGTGTCTTTTGTGTTGTATTCACAATTCATAGAACACAGTTGACAGAATGTCTCTCTTTATCAGCTCAGGCATGATGAGTATTAATAGATAATCACACACACACACACACACACACACACACACACACACACACACACACCTTTGCAACACATATTCACACACATACAGCACAGACACACAGTGAAATACCAGCTTGTACACATAGATATGAAGCCCATTATCTGGTTGCCACGTGGACGCATATGAGCTCACGCTTCCTCATCTTTCTCTTTCGACTCTCTCTCTCTCTCACTCATACGCTCTCTGGTACTGGTGCTCTAATGAGCGAGGCTCTTCAGTGAGCCATTTATCTGGCTGATGAGGTCTTTCCTGACGGTGGCATGCTCAACCACAACTCTAATCATCTTCCCCGTCTCTCAAAGCCCAAACAGCCTTCTCTCCTCCTCTCTCACTGCAGCCCTCTCCAGTACACTCACACACACACATTCTGTCACACGGACACACATATGCACACAAGAACACACACACACACACACACACACACACACACACTCACACACACACACAAACACTCACACACACACACACACACACACACACACACACACACACACACAAACACACAACATCAAAGGTGCCACATAAACACACTCACACACACTATCTAACAAAGATCCACATGCATACACACACACAAATGCCAATGTTACCAGCATCACACATATGCACACACACATAGCATAATCAAAGAAATGCACATGTCTGCAAAAATGCTCATGAACACAGGGATTTGCTGACACAGGCACATTCACACTTATACGCACAACTCCTCGATCTGTCTCTTATTTTCATTCACTAATCAGTCCAGGGAATCGCCTATTCTGACTGCAATCAGAGAATGTACATATGAATACAAGACACATAAGCAGCTAAGCTCTCTACTCTCTGATTTATTTTTCGCTCTCCCTCTTTTTCTCCCGCGTTCCTATCTCAAATTCAAATTCAGTTGTTTCACTATATTAGCATGACTGCCAAAACACAAAGAACAATAAAAACTAATCAACAACAGCTAACAACACACTCTCTTGCTCTTTCTGCCTTTCACATACACACACTGTCTAAAACACACAACCAAACACACATAAAAACAATAGCACTCTCTTGCTCATCAACTCATTCTTATTCAAACTCAAACCCACTCACTCACTCACTCACTCTCACACACACACACACACACACACACACACACACACACACACACACATACACACACACACACACACAAACACACACACACATGGCCCTAAATCAAAACCAAACCAATCCTAGCGTCATCATCTATGAGGTTGCATGTCAGTACAAATTACTGTTATCTCTGAGATTAATGTCAGTTATAAATTCAGAACACTACCGTAGCTCTGATGGAGACACTTAGCCATGCCCCAATTTATACCACACTTACTGATCGCTTGTCAACATCATGAATCATCCCTCTGTTGCAAATCCTCCAGTGGGGAACACTCCTCGTCTCTCCCTGCAGTTAAATTGGTTCCTCGTTGAGGTAAATAAACACAGGTCTGTCCTCAACCCTCAAGCCTTTCATCGCCATGGGAACCAGTGAGGTTTCCATTTGTGTGTCTCTTTTTAGGTTTTTATCCTTGATGTGCAGCTATCTTTCTCATCATCTGTGCGATACGTGATGAAGCTAATGGGAAAAGAGGGCTCAGTCGTCTTGTCCGTAACACTTACGGTTGCAGTCTTGCTTCATCATTTGGATTTGGTAGCCATTGTACAGCTGGAAGGAAAATATAAAGTGAGTGGGTGTTGGATTCTGTGACAAAGTACTCTACGCACAAGATGGAAGATGGCTTTTGTCTGGTTGTCTCACCATCACACAGATTCCTGTGTTTACCAGCTGAGTTGTCTTCTCTGCTGACATGGTAACTACAGTGAGCCAAGCACTCCACTCACAGATGCTCCACTCAGTAGGGGAGGCGCAACATAAAAAAAAAAAAAATTCTTTTGAGCAGAAGAGTGCCATTTAAACCACAGCACTGGGTCAGGCGACATCCGTGTTTTTGTCACGGCCAGCCCAATGTTGTTGATGGAGTACTCGGGATTGAAATGCGACTCGTGGTTAGAATGGCAGAGGAGCGCTTAGGCGTGTGTGAATAGGCACCCGGGGCCTGCTGCTGCGGCATCGCTGATCCAGAGCCTGCCGCCGGGTCGATGGTATCTGGGCTCATATCTGACCGTCTGGTGGGAGAAGCGGTGGCTGACCCGCAGGCTGCTGCTTCGATGTCAGCGCTCCCTCTGTGGGGTTTCGACAGCACTGCTCTGCAGCAGAAGCGGTTGTTGGACAGAAATAGCCCAGTCCAGTTGGGTCAGCCCAGGGGGGAGTGTTCCACAACCCGCATGAAGGAGATCCGCTATCCTGCATGGACACACACAGTAAGATGCACAAATTCTTTCTCTCTCTCACACACACACACAAACCTGCAAGTTACCTTATCTCTATGCGCACACAAATGCCCCCACACACACACACACTCCTACATAATGTAAACAAGCACACAGCAGGTCTGCAATAGCAGGGGAGCTACCTAACTGCAACACTCCAATACAGCCACAGACAGCAATCTGAAGTGACTCATTCCTCATTATTCCCTTAGGTACAGGATCATGGCAGTAGCTGTAGACACGGTTGGCTAATGTATGGTGACCATGTTTGAACTGAAAGCTGTAAGAAACTTTGAGGGTGTGCAAGATCTATGCTGTCATTCAGTGTGCTGGATTTTCTCCAGGCCCTTGGCCCTTTTATGTCCTCATGTGCTGAGAGACTACGAGGGTCACTGTGTGAGGTGAAGAAACATTCACACGATGGCTGAAAGACTACGAGGGTCATTGTGTAAGTGTGTGAGTGTGCTCAAGGGAGTGTGTGAGTGTGGGAGTGTGTGAGTGTGCTCATGGGAGTGTGTGAGGTGAAGAAGCATTCACACGAATGCTCCTAAGCAGCGGTTTTAAAGATGGAGGGTGATTTCTGCCTACAGTGGCCTTCTTTAGCAGAGCATACAGCAGTCTACTTTTACATTAAAATGCATGTAGAAAACACAAAGCACACCAAATCTATTATCGCACCAAATCAGTCTATTAAATCTGTCATGGTTGGAGAGCTGAAACGGACGCGCTTGGCTCCTTAAGTCACACTCAGTGTTAAATGCTTCAGACACGCTTCAGTGTATCCACAAGTATATTTATAGGTATTGATGAACCAATAAAGAATGCAATCAATAATGGTCATGTCCTACAAAGAGACTTCTTCAGAGAGCAAGAAGGACAGAGAGAGAGAGAGAGAGAGAGAGAGAGAGAGAGAGAAAGAGAAAGAGTGAGAGAGTGAAAGAGAGAAAAAATAGTCAGGGAGAGAAAAGAAAAGAACAGGTGAAGGGGAAAAGAGAGAGTGAAAAAGAGGAGAGAGAAAGGGAGGAAAGGTGAATAGAAAGGCAAAGATTGATGGTGCTAACATAGAAGGAGAGGCTAGCACAGGCTTTATTTTTGGCCTCCTCTTTTGGGCTCCTATTGTTCTGCAGTCAACAGTCACCATCTCAAGTGTAAAATCACCTCTTTCAACAAAGGCTGCGCGGGGGGGGGGGGGTAGGCAGGCAGGCAGGCAGGCAGGGCGCCCCAGGGGGATGGCTGGAGCCTCGGCTGCCTCACTCTTGAGCCGGCCGCCTGTCAGGACCAAGTTTTATAAGGCAGATGGGTTTGTCTGTGTGTTGAGAAAATGCCCCAGATCTCAGCCCCTCATCCAGAGCAGCATGCAGTGAAATCTATGCTGCCGGCCGTGTCGACCTGTGAATTCAACACATGCTGTTTTACAGACCTTGACAGAATGAAATCGGTCTTTAGGGATACCTGGGGGATGGAGTTGGTGGAGCATCCCCTGGCAGAAGTATGAGGAGGGAGATGTGTACATTGTGTGCTTTAAAAAAGAAACTGTGTGTTAAATGCAATAAAGACTGATCCAGCCAGAGTAACTTAAAGTCACGCAAAAGAAAACCTTGGGTGTAGGTCTATCCAGCTGTATTTTTTGCCTGTTTTTGACTTGAAATTGCAGACTCTAACGTCTTTAAGAGCTGCTTGGGATTCTTCTCTGGGGCAAACTCCCTGCTGCCTCTGGCCACCGAGCAGAGAGAAAAAAAAACGTGTCAGCCGCGACAGGTAGCCTCCGGTTGACCAAACCCACAAATGGCTTAACACCTTCCTTCATCATCTCCCAGCCTCAGGGCAAAGCCAATCTGTAATTCATTCATGGCAAAGTATATCTATGACTCCAACCTCCATTCCCCCACCCCCCCCACACACACACACACACAAATACATATTTTTTCCTCCCAACCTGCACTGACTAGTTCCTATTACCTTGGCTAATTTAAGCTGATACTGCTGAGGTGTATCGCTCAGCTGCAGGGGATGACTAAATCACCATGAAGACACCAAGTTTTACAGGGCTGGCATTATGGGATGGACAGGGAAGGTAGCGGGGGGGGGGGGGGGGTGGCTGTGGGGATGTTAGTGTCTTCCCTGCAGGTAGTTGCCTGGTATAGTGGGTTTTCTGGGTGAGAGAGGTGATGAGGAGAGGAATGGTGCCTGTGGGGATGCTGCTGCTGGTAATGATCCACACGAGACACTGGAACAGGATATCAAGGGCTGCTCATGCCACAAGCAACACACACACACACACACACACACACACACACACACACACCTAACTCTCAGTAAACAAATGCTTTAAAAAGCACAAGAAACACAATAAAAACAAACAAGCAAAAAACTCACTACGCTACATACAGAAAAATAACTCACTAAATACACTACATACAGAAAACAAACTCACTAAGTACTCTACATACAGAAAACAAACTCACTAAGTATGCTACATACAGGAAAAAAATCACTAAGTACACTACATACAGAAAACATTCGTTCAAAGACATACATATAGAGAACTGTGAAGTCACATACATTAAACATATGAACACAGATACACACGTGCATACACACACTAAACACCCTGTGGACACACAGGACAACAAACGAGGCAAAAACACAAGCACTAAGGAAACACTAAGGATTGGCATATACCAATGAGTGAGTCGTGAAACCTTAGGGATATACAGGCAGTTGTGTGTATAAATGCAGCATGTTTTCATAATGCTCTAAGGTGGTAAATGTATTCTGTTTCAGTGGACTATTATGAGCTTTTGTTGTTGTTTTGCCTTAGTGTGGGTATGCTTATATTAGCACTGGCAGAGTTTCTGTGAGTATGCATGAATAGTTCATACGTTTCTGTGCCAGCCAATATATTTTTGTGACCTGCTGCGGGTTGGTGATGTTAGACTTCATGGCAGATGTAAACAGTTTTTGACAGTGGGGGGAGGCAGCGAGGTTGATATCAGAAAAAGGTTGTGCACTCTGCAATATTTAGTTTTGACATAAAGAGAACATGAAGGCCAGAAAAATCAATGCTTTTAGTGTTTGTGAGTGGATTTTCAAGGATACTGCATGTCAGAGGCCACGCTAAAATCATGAATGAATTACATGAAAAGGAATCATCAACTTTTGCCTTAAACTCAGCATACTTTGGTTCACATCTCAGTATGACCCCTTGCAGAGAACTGATGTATGCAAAGCATAAATTCAGGTGCACATCTATGAGATATCAGCACTAGCAGTTTTGCATGCATGTTTCAGTTCATGGTCATAGTTCCAGCAAAAAGACGTATGAATGGTCTACCTGAATGAATACACTCTCCATTCTTGTTTATTATCATAGTCTCTGTGGATCCTATAACCCATTTCCCCAGCAACCATGCCAACCGAATCATTTTGTAGAAATCGATAAAACATATGAATTCCATGTTTGGGACATAAAAGAGCTATGCAAAGAGCATGCAAAGAGTAGAGACAACAATGCAACATGACATGCACTTCACATAAAGCAGCATTTGAGCACGATTGCGTACAAATCGATTTCTCGCTTTCACAACCGTCTTCTCGGAGAGGCTGGTTTGGGAGATCTGAGCTGATCTCGGCCCGGAGACTTCAGTGATGATCTTTTATTCCGTGAGCCACAGGGGCACCAATCATACATGCACTCGCGTAGAGATACGCACCTTCATACGCTTGAATGAGTTATTGATTGATGGAGAAAATTAAAAGTGCTTTGCCAAGCAATCAATGCAGATCCCACCGGGGCAAACACGCACACACATGCATACAGAAAATGGTTCATGTTTAGCACTGTTCATTGAATATTACGCCATCATATTTTTGTGTTGCACAACTGTAAAACACTGAATTATTATTGGATTTTTATTATCTGCACAATTTAAGGGAGAGGGTGTTTCTAAGTGGCCAAGACTTGGAGTGGTCTAGACTAAGAACTACCGGAGGCACTGGGTGAAGCGGGCAGCTCTACCAATGCATTTTCTCATTACCTTGAATGGACTGGGCCGTGAACCAAGGCTTTTTCAGTCTATTTCTGTGAGCTATTAGAAGGGAGCAGCTTGCATGCAGAATGAGACTGGGCTCTCTCTCCACGTGGCTGAGGTTTACCCTCCTGCATCCATGTCTGGCTTGAGTGGAAATACTCATGGAGAAAGTAATTTAGGACCATGTGTTTTAGAGGTTATTACTGTTCCTCCCACCCACACACACACACACACACACACACACACACACACACACACACACACACACACACACACACACACACAGATACACAGTGCACGGTACAAACACACACACACACACACACACACACACACACACACACACACACACACACAGATACACAGTGCAGGGTACAAACAGACACACACAACAAATACATGGACCTCACACTCCCATGCACTCTCATAGCTCTCAGGTTGCATGAAGCAGAACCCAGGTAGAGGGCATACACTTGCAGTTCACTGTGCCTCTTACCATCTCTTCCTGCAGGAAAGGAATATCAATTTCCACTCTTTCCTACTTTCACTGGTAAGTGCACTCACACTCACATTCTCTCTCTTATACACTCACAAATGCACACACACACACACACACAGAGAAGCACACATCTACACACACACACACACACACACACAGAGTAGCACACATCTACACACACACACACACACACACACACACACACACACACACACACACACACACGCACAAACACACACACACACACTCTGTGACCACACTCATGGTGTCACCGGAGTACGTGAGAGGTCCCAGTATGACAGTTGTCAACAGAGTCACAGCAGCACTGTCTGCTACTTCGTTTTACCCAAAACACCTTCTCTCCCTCTCCTTCTCATCCCCTCTTTCCCACACACTTACTCTCTCTCTCTCCCTCTCTCCTTTGCTCTTCTTCTCACTCACTCAAAGTCATTCACTCATTTCTCTCTAGCTTCCATTTTCACTCTCGACTCTCTCTCTCTCTCTCTCTCTCTCTCTCTCTCTCTTTCGCTTAATTTTCTTCCCCCCAAACCATCCCGGTGTGCCTTTCTCCCTATGAATCCTTCAATCTCTCACTCTCTCTTTCCCCCTCCATCTTTCTCTCTCTCTCTCTCTCTTACTCAGTCTGCTTCTCTACTCCCCTCTCGGCACTCCCTCCCAATCTCTTGAAAAAAATGTCCCAGGTTGGCGAGAGCGACATATTAATTCAGAGGGCTGTGCCCTATCATGTCTAGCATCTGTAAAACGTTTTGCCCTCCCCAGGCTCCTGCCTACAGATGCAAGTTATCAGACACTTGACACCGGGGCCCTGTGGCTGCAGGTAGCCAACGTGAACCGATACACTTGTTTAAGATTGCAGATAATGAAAATATGGTAATACATATATATTGCAGTCTTCAATATTTAATGAGAAGAAAGTCAGGGAATACAAAAAATAATACTGCAGACCTTGAAGACAAAAAGGCTGAAACAGGACTCTGGATAAATAATTAAAATATATTATACTGCACTTTATTGATTCATATTTGTTTTCCTTTTTGTTTTTGCTCTCAGGCACATGTAAGAGAGCATTTACTAGAAGGACAGTGTTGCTGTTCCACTGCACAAAACAGCGTTTGAACTTAGGTACTTAGGTCACAGCAAATCTGACATCTGCCAGGCAGACTGGGGGTATGATTAAACTGCTTGTCATTTTTCTTTTGTTTTCATTTTTTCCCATCTATCCTTTTCAAGCCAGCTGTCACAAAACGGTAATCCCTTGCTAAGATGGCGTCCTCCTTACTTAACTGACAGGAGAAATAAGCGACTGCTTTTCTGAAGGATTTCCCTGTCCGCCTATTTATTTGTTCACTGCTGACTTGTGTGCCATCATTTTGAAAGCTGATATTTTGCAAACCCTATCACAACATCAACTGCCCACAACAAGTGAGGAGTGACAGTAAATAATAGGTAGAATTACAGTTTTATTTAAAGTTATGGGGGGGAGGACACAACCCAGCAGTTCGGGCACCACCTCACTGTTTTCAAAGATGGAAACAGTGAGAAGAGAGTGCCTGGGGCCGCTTGTCTTTAGGGCCTCTGGGAGACTTGAAGGGCAGCTTTGTCATTTAATCGTGCCTGTTTGAGCGTGCTGTCATTAGTGAGAGCCCCCGCCCGCAGGTCCGCACCACGCTGCTGTAATAATACCAGGCAGAGAGGGAGCAACTGAGAGAGGATAGGAGAGGAGAGAAGGGCGAGGACAGTAGACACCTGCGTGGGGGTGGCCGAGCCGTCTGCCAAGTCAAAATAACATTTATATCACAAGGAAGGGCTGCATCGCTCAAGGAAGAAAAAGGTGACAAACAAGGGACAGAGACAGAGAGAGAGAGGGAGAGAGAGAAAGAGAGATGGAGAATGAGGGAAGAATAGAGAGTGAGGAAGAGAGAGAGAGAAAGGGAGCAAGGACAGGAGAAATAAAAAAGTGGAGGAATGAATGAGACATGTTAATGTTTAAAAATACCATCACAGTATTATCATTATTCCGAAATAGGAGGTGGTTTGTCCTCACATCCCCTTTAAGGTCACCCTCACAGTGGCTTAGGATTCATCCATCTGGAATGATAATGGGGGGAAAATAATATCCAACTTAACAAAAGAATGTCTAAAAAATGGGCCATTTCGATTCAGGCTGTACCTCACAGACATTCTGGTTGGGCATCCGCTTGCAGTTATGGGGTTAAAAGAGAGATTGTCCTGACCCAAATGTGATTGATTTTAAAAGTAGACTGGACATTTAATATCGGTCAAAGCAATAAAGCTCGCATCGTGGCATGTTGCTGCGCGTGTAATTTCTCTGCCCCGCAGAAGCGCTCCATTGTCTCTGATTGGACATGGGCCTGTGGATGATGAGAGAATAGATTACATTCAGATATAGAACGGAGAAAAAAAGAGATGGAGAGAATAAGAGAGAGACAGAGTGAAGAGCAAGAGAGAGAAATGAGAAAATGATAAAAAGGGAAAGCAAGGGAATGGAGAGAAAGAGGGAGAGAAGGAGAAACAAAGCGAGAGGGAGAGAAAGAGAGAGAAAGGTAGGGAGAGAAAAAAAGAATAGAGAAAGACAAAGAAAAATGGAGTGAGAGAATAGAGAGATTGTGTTTGCATTTTGAAGGGCGTGCCTCATTTCTCCTGATCTTGTGCTTTATCCTGGCCCCAGGGGAGAGAGTGCTTCTCAGAGCCATGGCCTCAGTGAGCTCTTCCTGAGCTCACTGGAGCTCCTTTGAGCTCAAATCCTCAAAGGCAGCCACACTAGGCAGAGGTCAGGCTGGAGTGTGCCACTGTTTGACTAAGGGCTTCTCACGCCAGCTCTGGAGCTGCTGCTGTTGTTGTTATTGTCATTGTTTGGTTCGTTTTCTCTGTAGTGACGGCCTTAGGAGGCGTGTTTGATTCTTAGGGAGCGAGTAAGATGTTGTCTCCTGTTACAGCCCAGAATTTGTTTTAGTGGTGATGAGTCGGCCAGAATTCCTTTTTCGAGCAGAGGAATCAATCCGACTTAACAATCCATACATTGATACCAATGACCTATCACAAGCCCTCAAGCGATTACTCTCTTTGAAGTCACCTTGGTTAGATCCCTTCAAGCCTGTGTGTGTGTGTGTGTGTGTGTCTATGCCTGTGTGGTAGAAAGAAAAAACACAAGAGGCTTTGCTCTCCCCACCCGAAAAGAAAATATTCATCACTTGTCCTAGTTTGTTTTTTCCCCTCTAGCTTCATCCCACTGAAAACACACAAGTAACAGCTCCTGATGCACTTCAAAAATTTCCAGTAGCTAAAACTACACCTCTCAGACTAATCCAAAGCTTTCTTTCCATTTGGAATTGGTTATTAGCTTATTTACTCAACCCATTTGCTTCTCAAAGTCAAGAGAGCCAGAGTCTCCGCGGTGACATCTTAAACACAGCTCTTTGAAGTGACGTGGCTTTGATCTTGGCTTCCCAGCTTTCGTCTTTGAATTGTTGCATACTTTTATTTTGATCAGATGCCAATTTTTATCACTGTATGCCGCCAGCCTAAAAGGTTGGATCTTTCTTTATTTCTTTCTCTCTCTCTCTCTCTCTCTTTGTATGGGTCTCAAAGGGACCTTCAACACATACCGTGACCCACCTGAAATTACTCTAAACCCGCCTTTGTTCTTGTGGGCACTGTCCAGTGCGATTCACAGGGACCGCACCACAACCACAACACATATCTTTGAAGATACTTGGCGGTCTCGGAGGCCTTAAGACTGCCTGTCTAACAGCCTGTTGTTCAAGAGACACAATATATGTGAGAACTTCAAAGCTGTTTTTCTCGTTGACATTGCTGGGAGAACCGGGCTGTCCTGACATACCTCCTACTAACAGAGACTTTAACTCCTCTCTTACAGATACATTCACTTATGGATTCATTTTTATTGCAGTTCTCCGAGTTTTTCTTCCACCAGGAACAGGTAGATTCCAGTACAATCCCGACTCACAACATTTGAAGTCTACAGATGATGGTGGGTCAAGCCAAATCTGGGAGAAATGCCTACTTCACTTTCTGACCGCCAGCCCCAGAGAACACTCCGTTCCTGCCTGGGAAGTGTGAGTCACAGTTTACTGACACATGCCTTCACTTTTTGGGGCAGCAGGACTTGTCATCCTGATACCCAAAGTACGCAAACAAGTATCTCCTCTTTTGAAGACCTGTTTTCAGACAGCCGTAGGCAAAGTCCTGTCCTACTTTATGCCTGTAGGAGAAAAACAGAGCCATATCACATAGCTGTTCACTATTTAAAACTTGACAGACATGTGAATCTATGAGATGATGCCAGGGCATATGCACTGCTCGGATGCTAAAGATAAAAAAGAAAGGGGAGAAGGTAAAGCGAAGCGTGTTCTATTCCCGCGTGTGAGTGTTTGTGTAGTGTGTGCGTGTGAGAGAGAGAAAGAGAGTGTGTGTGTGTGTGTGTGTGTGTGTGTGTGTGTGTGTGTGTGTGTGTGTGTGTGTGTGAGTGTTTGTGTAGTGTGTGTGTGTCCCAGAGTGAAGAGGCTGCCGAGTGTGTTTGAGGGCAGCATCTGACTCACAGTTTTGGGTCTTAGCTCTCAGTTCCCACTGACTCAGCTCAGTAGGGGTGCAGTGGGGCAACCCCATGCGGGTATGTGTGTGTGTATGTGTGAAAAAGTGTGTGTGTGTGGGTGGCTGCAAGCCCATGGATACATGAGTTTGTATACTTGAGTTTGTGTGTGAGAGAGTGTGTGTGTGCGTGTATGTGTGCATGTTCACTTAGATGCATGAGTTTGTTTGTGTGTGTGTGTGTGTGTGTGTGTGTGTGTGTGTGTGTGTGTGTGTGTGTGTGTGTGTGTGTGTGTGTGTGTGTGTGTGTGTGGGTGTGTGTGGGTGTGTGAGAGAGAGATAAAGTGTATGTGTGTGTGTATGGGTGCATGTTCACTTAGATGTATGAGTTTGCATACGTGTGTGTGTAGATACTTGTGAAGAAGCTTGCATATGAAGTGAAAAGGAGTGTGGATGGAATAAGATCAAAGTCACCCTCCAGGGGGTCTGCACAGATTGAGTTGTGTCAGCGCTCCTTTTGGCTGTAATGAGATGAAGATGTTGAGGGCTTTAAAGCCTGGGAGTCACTGTGCGATGGCCACAGGACAGTCTCTATTCCCTCAGAGACCTCCTTTGAGGGGTCTGCCAAAAACATTTTTCAATAAAATGTAATGACTTTGAAATGTGTTTACAAACTATTCTATTTTTAGCTTTTATTTCAAAGAATATGAAAATCTGTACTATACCTAATGTTATATATTGCTCTGATTCGCCTTACTGTGAAGACCGAGTAACTGTCCAAGGTCCTGAAATTGACATGGACAGGATCCCTGAGGTTTCCCTGAAATTCATAATAATTTTACTGATAAAAATACTTCTTAAATTTCACACAGATTAAATCACAAATTATCCTAACGTTTGGTGGCATGTAATATCCTTAGACGACAAAGAGTAATGGGAGGAAAAAAGACCGAGCAAATGAGTGCGTGAGAGACAGAGAGAAAGAGAGCGCGAGCGAGCGAGAGAGAGAGGGAGAAACAGAGAGAGGAGGGTCTCTTTTCCAGACTCATGCGTGGATTTCTCACTTCTGACTGCCTTCTCACTCGGTGAGAATCAAACGCGCAATCGGGCGCTAAGGATAACTTTGCGAGGACAGAGACGTGAGGATAGCGAAGACGGACTTTTCGCAGAGGCATGGACGCCAGCCGTTTGGTGATAAACATGGAGTTTAGAAGAGGTGGCTGGCTGTCCTGTTCTACCGTTCTCTTGGCCCTTGCCTCTGTCTTTGGAGCGAGCAATTGTGAGTTATTCTGATAACCTCTGTGAAAGTGTCTGCCGTCTGTTGTGGTTTTACATTAGTAATTACGTAAATGACAGAGTGTGATTCATTCAAGTCAGCAAAGTGATATCGTTGGCTATCGATTTAATCTGAATGTATAAAGATTAGGAATACACGCAAGAGCGAAACGCTATTTAAGCAACGTCTACTGATAAGCAACGTCTACTCTTCTGATGCAGCCGCGGGATAGCTGTGAAAGCGTTGTCAGAGATTTGGTGTCAAATTGAAGGGGACATCTAAAGTACATAGATCAGTGACTGTTACTGTGTTCGAGTAGGGTAGATTGTATCATTTAACACGTTCTACGTCTCGGTAAAGTTTATTCTTTCGCTTTGTTTTGAGCAACACCAGAACTCTAGAAGATTACCCCTTCGCGCGCATTGTGTAGGCTTCCGCCAGAGTGGAATTGTCCCTGCTTCTGCACAATGTATATTAGCACAGTCAGGGAACATGCTGACCAGAAACTGTGCCCTGACCACCACATAGAACCTCCTCAAGAAAAGTCGTTTCAGAGGTTCCTGTGATAAAAGTTAGAATTAAATGTGGACACGAGATATTTGCTATCTTGTGAATATGCAAAATAGTAAATATGATTTAAGTTTAGATACGGCTTATTTGTGCTGCCTGTAAAATTGTTGACAGTCTACAACAGAACACTGCCTTTGCCGTGTGGTATATACAAAGGGGAATGAAACTGATATTCCTAACTGTTGTTTTGTGTACGGTATTATTTGTATAATTCCTTTTGCAACGGTCACTACTTACACCACTGTTTACAGCTAACCTAAATGGAAGAAAATACGAAAATCTTCTAGTGATCATTTTTAGATTCCAGTTGTCTCTCTCTCTCGCTCTTTCTCTCACACACAATAGCCTACTGTTGCACTTTAACTTTCCCTATCGCCTATGAAGCAGTTCCACCTTTTTCTTGGTTTTCTGTTTTTAATTGTGGAGCATAGGCTTCCGCTCGCCGTCGTTATTGTAAAACCAACAGCAACGCTGCCGCTGCGGTTTAGGAGCACAAATCTACTTGATAGGAATATTAGATGTATCTGTCGCTCTCTCATTCGTTTGTGTTCCGCAATTCTTTCTTTTCTTTAAAATCTGTTTTACTCAGAAGGACGTTTTTTTTAAAGGCTCCAGTTGAAATGCGCCTCAACTGTATATTTTACTCTTAAAAACGTGTAGCCTAAAAGTCAGTCATACTGTGACAGGAATAAAGCAACGGATTTATTTTCAGAGGGGGACACTGAACTAAATTGGCCACTGTACTGTAACCAACGTCCCGTCCCTCTTCAGAACAAAATAATACTTGGAAGTGTAGTGAAGTGAGAGAGAGAGAGAGAGAGAGGGAGAGAGAGGTTATGGTTAGGTGACGCCCAACACTGCCGTTCTGAGGAGGTAGGTAGGACCATAGAGAAAAGTCTTTCATGTTAAGGTAGACATGCATACTCTTACATTCATGGCCTACGAGGGACCTCGTACTTAGATGGAACCGCTGTCACGGTTTACCCCTATTACTTCTTGTCACTAGTTTTACACTGACAGTTGACATGAAACACGGTGCGTGCATTGAGACAGCGTGACAGACAGTATGGCTCTTCACGTTTGTCAGAGTGCATTTCATAGCAGTTGGCCTGCAAATGTTCTGATCAATGTCGTTCTCTCGTGTCCATGGCGCTTTTATGTTGCCACACAAGCTGGGAAGAGCTGATAAAAGGCTTCTTTTAGTGCGCTCCAGTTCTTTCAATAAGTCAGCTTCTAAACAAATAATTGCTACATAGCTCACCTCAAACCTAACAGCAGACCGGGCAGTCAATGCTGGTTACATGCCTATGTCTGTGGGGTTTTGGCATTACCCATAAATACTGGTTATGCCCTTGATTGGCAGCAGTCTGGTCTGGTCTTATGTTACTTTTAGACTCCTCTTCAGTTAGCTGCAGCAGATGGTGTTTGGTTTCAGCACAATCATTTGTACATTTATCGGCACAACTAGGAGCGCATGCATATCAAATTGCGAGGATGATGGAAGGCACTCCTTACAAAGTATTTGGCCACAATTGAGCAGAATCAATACATCTCACTGAAATTTTGCTTGCATCATTCCTCCGCCTTTGTTCGAATTCCCACACCTTTCAACCAATTTGTGATGGTACCGATTCAGTGCATATTCTCACTCACACACACCAACACACTGCAGGTGGGGACACAGGAAGTACTTGAGCTCAGCATGGACAATACTGATGAAAATTCTAATTATGCGTGTGGTGTGTACCATGTGTGTGCATTGCTGTGTTTACCCAAATTGCTGTTGGAGGAGGTAAACATGCTTGCAGCTGTTATAGCAGATAAACACTTGTGTGCCCACCTGTGAATTAGTGTTGCCCACACCTGCTTTGTTTACACTGATTTGTCGATCTGTTTTTTGTGTTGGCACATGGCATCATGCCATTTTCAGATGGTGAGAGTGTTTTTTAGTCAAGGGGACTGCCTGACATTTGGACTCTGCCAGCTTTTTAGAAGTGATGTTAATATCCACCATCCTGCCCGGATATCACTTGCAGCAAAACAGCAGAAAACAAAACAACAAAAATAAAACCCCAGTCAAACAGATTCAAAAGGTTCTATGTGAGCAGGAACTAAATGTACACTTGTTCAGGGGATCTTGGGTGAATTAAATCCATGTTCTCAGCCAGTTCCTGTGGCAACGTTTGTTTTATTAAAGCGCTGTTGTGAGATGTCACTCCATGACTGAGTCCACAGCTGTCCTCAAGGACAGTCAACCCTGGTCGTATCTGACGTTTACAATTCTTAAAAGTGACAATGTAGAAATGAGTTGAAAAGATGAGGAAACTGGAACGTCAAGAATAATATAAATGCTGAGCCAAACCTGCATACACAAAAACAATAGCATGCCCTAACACGCACAAATATGCAGGTATCTAACAGATGTACCCAGTGGGAGTGCTGGCATTCGAGTCATCTCTTTAGGGGTCATCACTGCACCTGAGGGACAAATACAGACAATTGGCAAAATCCCGGGATTCATTTCTGTCATCCAATGAAAGAGGATCCATCTACTTTCAGCATATCTCCCGAGATCCTCCGACAGCCTTCACACATAATTATAGCTTTTCACCAGACAGGCCTCAGCAAAAGCAGAGACCTTGAGCGCTGAGACAATGAGGTTTCATGAAAAAGAAACAGGTGCATCTGAAGACAAAGAGGAAGCTGGTTCGCTCTTTTCCATCAACTGGGTATTCAGCTGCTAAACATTAGTAACGGAAAGCACAGACATCGCTATTAGAAGCTGTAATCAGTCATCCATGGAAATCAACAGAACTGCATTCCCAGAGCTTCGTGGGAAATATGGGATTCATACACAACTCTCAGAAAGGGGCTGGTAACAAAAATCTCAGATCCTGGCAATCAGCTGACTTTTGTCATGTTTTTATTTGTGTTGCTTCAAGTGTACAACACACATCTATCAAACTTAACTCAGCCCAACCTCTCACACGCCCAACTACTAGACATTAAAAACCCTGATAGCTTGAATCACAACCTAGCTGATCAACAAAACACAATCAGGTTTTTGTAATTGCATCATGAATCAGGTTTCTCATTGTCTCTCAGTAGCAAAAATTGCTCTGCAAAAGTGTGTTGTTTGAATCTTGAAGGCTCAGTGTACAGAATCTATTTGCCAGATTGCGTGGCAGCAAGGCATGTCATCTTGACGCCCGCCTTTGTGTGTGTGTCTGTACCTCTGTCAGAGCCTGTACAGCCATCTCCCTCAGCCTCCGCTGCGGAGCCGAGCCGAGCATGTCGATCATCTCGGTGTGATGCTCTGCGGTCCCAGCGGGTCAGGCTGTCTCTCCAGAGCCATTTCGGAGGGAGCGAGCGAGCGAGCGGCCGACTGGCGCCGCATGTCCCCTGTCACATGGCATTGTAGAGCAGACGGCTCGCCAGTGCAGAGGGCTGTCACAAAGGCACTGTCACACTGCCACGTCCACAGCTCTCTTTAGGTCTTTCAATGGAGTCTCCAGCAAGGCAGCTCTATTCAGAGGCGATGGGAGGGGGTTAGGGAAGTGACTGAAGAACACCTCTCTCCACACGGCACCACGCTGGCACATTATGTGGTGCCACTTCTTGGGGGAAAATGGAACGGTGTGGCACTGCACATTTTTTCGTGGGAGCTGCTTTTAGGGGTGTAGGTTGTAGATATGCATGCGAGTATCTGAATGATGATAATCATGTTAATTATTGAATCATGGCTGATGGATATTTCTGTCTACATGAATCACATCAACGAAAAGAACCATTTGGGGGGATGTGAGGCAGATTAAATAATGTACTGACATCAGTCTAGCGTGTTCTGGGCAAGTTTACCTCAGGTTTACTAACTGACATTTAGAGACATTCCATTCTTGGGTCAACTGAAAAAAAATATCCCAGAACATTGCCATTCTGTCACTTTGCACAACTTGAAGTAGGAGATTTCAATACAGACCGCAGTGTGCACACACAATTTTCAACTTGTCTGAGAAGCTAAGAAAACACTGTGCGGAGTTCCTCATAAATTATCTGTTGACAGTTTAAAGATAAAAACATAGAGGAAATGAAGGATGTGGGCAGCACTGAGAATAGTTATATGAAAGTGTTTGGTCATGGGGAAAATGGCCCCTTGAAGGTTGAAGGCTTTTCCATTACCTGAGTTCATTTCTGATATTTTATTTATTTATTTGCTCATTCACTTATTGCTTGTGCTTATCAGCCTCCCGACTTGCTGACTCAGGGAAGTGGGGATGTGATTACAGTTTATTTCACCTGCTCTGGCCGACTTCCAGAAGGTGTCAAATCGCCTCCAGCTGTTAGCCTGTGGTCAGGGAAGAAATCACATTTTGTCTTATGACACTAATGACCTTTTGAAAGTACCCTATTCGCTAAATTAAGTAGTTGTGGAGTCTCCTGTATATGTATTTAAAGCATGTAAATGGGGCACACTCTTCTGGACTGCCCTGAAGATCTATCGCCCAAATACTATCCGCAACAGAGGTCTGTGGGAGGAAGGGGGTGAGGGGAGGGTGGATGTTCCGAGCAGGTGAAAGGAGAAGGGTACGTTAGGACACACTCTATCTGGAAGTCAGCAACCGATACAAGCCGACAGTTGTGAAAATAGAACCCACAGAGGAAATAGAACTTGTGAGAGGCACAAACAGCAAAACAAGATTGTCCAAGCCAGAACAAGACAGAGAAGCAAGGTTGACAACCTGTACTACCATCAGGGGAGAGGGTACTGACATCAGGTAAAGGAAATAGTAAGTTGAATAGTAACTAATAGTATCTTTTTAACATTGGACCAGACATCTGACCAAACCAAGTGGGCCACAAGGATGCACAAGACATCATTAATGAGTGTATTAAAGGAAGCTACTAATAATCCTAGTCAACCACATACCACTTTGCTTGCCTTTGACAGGACAACATTGGCACATTTAAGGAAAGAAAACAGCTCTCACAAATTAGACCATAATCTTGGTCACATTTCTTTAGGATCACTTCCTTTCAATAACATGCCGGGCAAAAAGTCAAGGGGTCACCAAAGGGTGGTTTGTGTGAAGTTGAATTATCGTTCCCTCCAGGACGATCCACATTTCCTACCTTAGGAGGTTTAGCACTGAGATGTGGACTCAGTTTGTGTTTATTTTGTAAGTGTATCTCTTTAAAATTCTAGTTCTTGAGTGATCCTAAAACAAAAAGAACTATAACACACCTATGAGCAAAACAGACCTATATAAGCAAAACTCTACAAGAATGTACGCCCAGTGTGAATTGACTGTAGCAGTATACCTATAAAATAACCAATTGCACTGCTGACTGACACTAAATGAAGCTCCCACATAACTATGGTTACTAACAGCCCAGACTACAAAATGGCCAATCTAATAACCCTAATGCCCAATACATTAAGCTCCTCCAGCTCATTGACAGCTCTCATAGATTGCTTTTCAGAAAAAGAGAAGATGGCTTTTGTCTTTGCCAAATTCCCACAAAAAGTGCGATTTGAGGTTTCCTAATTCGCCAGTGAAGCATCACTGGGCTTCAGGTATTATTTTGATTAGTCATTGCCTTATTTCGCTGACACATTCTTACCTCTTCTTCTTTCTTCTTCACCTTTGAACTTTCCATCACCTTCCCTACCCAATCACAGTGCTCATAATTCATCAGGTGATGTATTGATGATGAGCATGAGACCACCCCAGGATACCTGTTGCAGAACAAAACAAATACATTTACTAGTCCATGCATAATACACAAAGTGTGTATTATATAATACAATTCATAATGCAAAAGTGAATTAAGTACATATTGTGCATTATTCATTACACCTCTAACCTTACTACACTACTTTACCATGACCACGAGTTGTGCTTAATGAGAGTGCTTGTCTTCAAGGGAATGCAACATTTGTGATCTGCTCAGTTAGATGAATTGTGTCATATCCAATAGCTGTGTCCAATAGAAAAATGGATGTAACACTGCTGTGATGATGATGACACAGTGCAACACTGCAGGTGTAGCCCAAGGCGTAGTTTATTTAGTGACAGCAGTTAGATTGATACAGAGAAAAAAACTAATTACAGTAAGACAATAATGAATGAAATGATTGATGATGCTGTTGCAACTCCTTGCAATTAGGGGCTGAGGTCATTTTTCTACGGTGACGATTCTTTGATATCATGAGCCAGGATAAATGGCTTGCAGAACTGAAATGGCTTTGGAATTAGAACTTACCGGATCCCCTGGCAACATAAAACAATTAGATTTACCTCACAGGCATGGATGGTCACAGAAGGACATCCTTTACAAAGACACAATCAGGTACCATCAAACTGTAGTCACAGAGACAATAGCATGCAGTTTTAAATATGGGGAACACTTATATGCATTCTTGGCTAGGCACACTACTATATTTTCTGAGCACATGATCTGCTAACTATGTTCAAAAGCTCACTGAGTAGTACAGCAGTGAATCATTGTCCCTTTACCCATTCCTTCTCTAAAGTGGGCGAAATAAATCTGACCTTGGTGGTCAAGTGGCTGTCGTCTTTTGTCATAGCTCAGCATGAACTGATGAGATAAAGACTCCATTTAGCAAAACAGTACCAGTTCCAGTACCATCACTCCATGAACTAAGTGCTAGCCTACAAGGGGGGGGGGGGGGGGCAGTGAGTGGTTGGTTGGGGTGGGGGTCAGGTGGAGCAGGTAAAAAGGGGAGGGAGGTGGTTGCCAAGCACAGGGCTGTACTGAGAAACACCACAGATGGAGATCAAAGGCAGGGAGTGGGAATTTCTCGAAGATGAGAAGTGAGATAAAGGACAAACAAACCCCCCCCCCCCCCCCCCCCCCCCCCCCCCCAGATGAGTGGATCATCAGATGAATGCAAACAAAAACAGTCCACTCCAGTCACCACCACCGAACGACTCTTCAGTGCCACAACCAAACACACAATATCCACCCTTCCTCTCAGGGGGGATTTACCAGCATCCCACCCCAGGCTTCAGTTTTGGGGGGCATTAGCAGGGGCATTAGTGTGCTGGAGGATGGACAGCAGGCCGTGGCACACCCGCAGATTTACGGCTAAATTCGCTCCAGGAAGCAAATGGCTGTCTGATTTCAAATGGCCAACTTCTCTTTGATCGCAGCTTCTCTTTGATCAGATGGGTTAGCGGCAGGATTAGCAAATAAAGAAAGCGGTATTTAAAGAGTTTGGGAATGCCACAGCAGCCTTGGTGGAACCTTAAAGGGCTCACTTTCACCATTTAAATGTGCGACTTGGAGGGAGGATTGACCAAAGCTCCAGAACGGGCAAGAGAGCCCAAAGTCCCTCTGTCTGCTCGGGCCTTTTAAGACGTGAGACGAGTGAAAGCCAAAGTGTGTGTGTTGACTTAGCCACTCGCGCACAGTTTAAAAACCAATCCTCTCCTCTCACACCTGATCCCTCGCCACACTCCACGAGCCATCAGATGCCAGCAGAGAGAGAGAGAGAGAGAGAAAAAATAAGTCTGAGGCGAAGCACTCTGGCACAGCGGTGCAGAAGACGGGTGGGCGGTTTTGGGGGTGGGATCCTATTACTGTCGAGGCTCGTGTTTCTGCAATTCAGTCGATCTGTGAGGTGGTGATTAACACCCCACTCACACACACACACACACACACAAACACACACACGAACACTCACACACATGCGTAACGGAAATACACTGAAGCCCGATAATCTCCTTGTTAAGTCCCCCGTTAATCAGCCATATCGTGTGCACAGAGCGTCTGCATTATCGATCCCCCCTGCTATACATAGAGGACACAAGGCTACACACACACATACACACACACACACTCACATACACATAGACACAGCAAACACGGCAGTAATCTCTTTTCATTACACAGGGTTTAACCCGTTTAACAAGGCTGTTGTAAGTTATCTGATTCGTTAGGGAGGTGGGCATTTGGGGATTTTTGCTAAAAGATGGTTGCACCACCTTGGGCACTGAGGCCGTGTCTGAGATAGCCACTGCAGTTTAATGCTCGTTTTAAAGTTGTCAACACATTTTCTGTCAACTTTGGCATGTGCACGGACTACACAAAATCCATTCATCCTTTGTTCAGTCTATTTTTTTGTCGTTTCCTGTCTCCTTTTCTAGCATTCTCTCCTTTCTGTCCATCACCCTTTCTCCCTCTGTCTCCCCCCCTCTCTCTCTCTCACTCTCAAACACCCGCTCACCCACCCACCCACACCCACACCCACACCCACACCCACACCCACACACACACACACACACACACACACTCAGATACACAACACAGCTGCAGGACAAAGGCTCTTGTACAGTGCTCTTCCCTGCGATAAGCCCACGCTTGTCTGCTGGTGCGGTGTAACAAAGGCTGCCCTTTAAAATAATGGCCGCAGCTCCTCTCACTCAGTCAGGTCAGCAGTGAGGGCTCTTCAGTGGAGGTCGCTCTTGACAGACCCCCGCTGAGAGGCTGACTCATGTTCACCTTTAAAGCACGCACAAATCTACATAATATCCCCACCTGCCTCCCCTAATGGAAGCAATTGAGGCCACGATAAAATTTCTCCATTGTCACAGTTGTGTTCTGATCAGTGTTTGAATGTGACAGGTGTGTGTATGCTAGTGTGAGTGTGTTTGTGTGTGTGAGAGAGAGAGAGAGCGTGTGTGTGTGTGTGTGTGTGTGTGTGTGTGTGTGTGTGTGTGTGTGTGTGTGTGTGTGTGTGTGTGTGTGTGTGTGTGTGTGTGTGTGTTGTAAGGTAATTATATTTTACTGGACAAGCAGGCTCTTGACTGGCAGGCCGCGGGGGTGTACGATGGTACGCTGCCGCGGGCTAAAAGGCCAAAGAATGCTCTTCAGGCCTTTTGAGATTTAAATGTGCTCTTAAAAGAAGCTAGTGTGGACGTTCCACAAATGACTGTAAGAGTGTCCATCAAGTGAGCACAGTGCGATGCATACAGTGCACTAACGAGTATTGTGTTAGTGAGCCACAGAGGTTGTGTACTTTTACAATACAGTATCTAAGATTAGCATTTTATGTAATCAAATTTTTTTTCCCAGCTCTCCCTGAAAAAGCTCTCCTTTTATACAGAGCCACAGTACATGAGAACCTACCACAAATCCTTTCCTACTCTCAGAAAAAACTCAAGCTTTTCACACCAGGCCGGTTATATTCAGATTAATATTTGTCTGAATATAACAGCAAATGCATCTGAGGGATGCACTGTGTGGTTAAAGGCCTGTGGCATTGCGAAGGCTCTGTTGTGATCATATTTGAGAGTCTGAAATGACTTGCTTTTGGTCACACAAAGGAAAAAAAGAGATCACAATCCTACGCACTATTAGCGCTGAAAGAGGTCTTGTTGCTGCCGGGCACTCTTAAACCTAAAAGAGCAGCTGCCCCTGAGATGCTCTTTACGCTGACCTTAAAATGAAGGGCTTCCTATTTTCACAGAGTCAGTCATGCTCAGTTTCTCTCTTTCACTCACTTTCCCTCTCTGTCTCACCCAGTTTCTCTCTCTTTGTCAGGAACTGATGAAATCTCCCTCGTCGTGTTCCTCAAGGCTCTGACGTGCTAAACTGCTCTATTTGGCATGCAGCACTTGCAGTGAGGCTGGGGCATCCTCTGTGATTTTCAAAACATCCCCAAACTGTTTGTTTATGAGGCATCTCAGCAAGAATTTCACCATCCTCAGAGGGCCTTACAGAGTAGTCTTACAAAGTGTATACCAGTGCAGGTTTGCTTCCGTATACAGAAAAATATGTGTTTGACATAAAATAAAGCTTACAAGTGATGCAAGTGATTAGCCTTGCTCCATCAGCCTATTGGTCCCTAGCCTTCAGTGTGTTATGCTATGCTGCTATATAGTGCAGATCTAGCCAGGTTTGACCAGATACATATTGACTGCTTACTACTGCTTACTATATATATATATAGAGAGAGAGAGAGAGAGAGAGAGATAGAGAGAGAGAGAGAGAAAGAGAGAGAGAGAGAGAGAGAGAGATAGATAGATAGATAGATAGATAGATAGATAAATATTGAGAGAGCCAAAGATACTGCTTACTGTGCATAATCCCAGCAAAGCATAGTATATATGGCATAGTGCCACAGCTTTTATATGACTGACTCTGTAAAGCTTTAAGGCCTTGTTCCTGTCTGGTGCACCTTGTGCAAAAAAGTGTAACTAACTTCTGAAGGCCTATGAGGCTTTCTGCGCAAAGTAGGTTTATGAGTCCCCCAGGAACCGCTGATGTTTCAGGCCCTTTTTAAAATAAATTTAATTCAGACTCAAATGAGCTTTCGTCGGACGAAATGTTTCAGCGTTTGCTCGAAACAGGGCAATATTTGTGCCTGACCCTATAAAGTGCTTACACCACAGAAAGATCAAGTAGGCTTAAAGTGCTCCCTGGACAGGCCTAATGGATTCTGATTTAGCAGCTGTTGTTGTTTTGTTCCCTGGTTAAATGTGCAAATTGCTGAGAGAACATTTTGTTTGACACACAGGAAAAGATGATTGTGGAAAGTGCGGCATTGGGCCCATCAGTGCACTGGCAAAATACAGTGCTGTGAAACTGCTTTAACACCATTCACACTTGCATTTAGCAGGTTTTGTCCTTTTTTCTTAGTTTTTTCTTAGTTTTTCACAACTCCTATATGAGCTCAGCATGCCTCTTAAATGGCATATGGTATGTAGAATTCCTGACAACGCTGTATCACAGTCCAAAGAGAGTGAGCTCTGATCACATCCCGTAGCACTACTAAGTCTGCTGAGGAAAACACACACAGTCTGAGAGGTGAAAGTCACACATTCTCACATGACGTCGATACTGCTTTGGCTACCGTTCTTTGTCTTTCCTGTTAATTCTTTTTTTCCCCTTTGTTTCTTGCTTTCCCTTTTTGTGTTTTTTTTTGTCTCTCCATTGCCACAATGGAGTGCAGAAATAACCCTGTAAGGTTTTTCTTTAAAAAAAAACAAAAAAAACATTTAAACTCTTCAGAGGTCAAACTGAAGACTCTTTCTCTGAGGTTACTGTGAAGTGGTCCGCTGGAAGGGTAATTGGCTACTACACCCTCATTCTGATTCTTCTGACCCAGAACAAAGAACTGAAAGGGCATGCTGGTAGGTTTCATTCTCCTCCCGCTCAATCAGGCCAGGCTTAGCCAATGTTAGAGGACAGATCCCTGGCCAGATGAAATCTTCAGAATGTCAGTGACTCAACCACAGCTCAATGTCTCAAATGCCCCCAAAGACGCGGAAATAATCCGTTAGGATTTTCCCAGGATTTTATTTTTGTTGATGGAAAATCAACAGACTGAGATGAAACAACGGACGAGCATGTAATCCATTTATTCTTGGAATTTGTCACACCCTTAAAGAAACTCATGGCAGTTTGCAAAGGGTCAGGTCAGGCGCTTTTTTCAGATTTCTATCAAAAGGTTTTTTTTTTTGTGGTCTACTGGGTCGTTTAGGAAACCAGGTAGGAAAATTGATTTTAAATGGCTGTGAAGTCAGTTTCACCAGGCTGAAATGTCTGATCATTGCAAAGAGACAGAAAGGAGTCCTTAAGAGGCAAGACATTGAGAGAAATGAAATAGAGAATATATAGAATAATAGAAAATAGAGTGCCAGTAGGACAAGACAAAGCCATTGTCAGGGTATCAGAATGGAAGAACATCAGGTTTTTAGGAAGATAAAGCAAAATGTGTTGGACCACAGAACATGGAAGACTACAAGAGGAACCATTATACCAATTACTTTGCAGCATCAAGAATTTGAACTTGACGTGGGCGGCTGTAGGGAGCCAATGAAGAGATATGAAAAGTGGTGTGAAATGCACCAAACCCTAAATGTCTCCATGTTCTGAGTCATCTGAAGAGTTTTGACTGTATATGCTATCAAACCTGTTAGTAGGAAACGCAGTAGTTGAGCCATGAGATGACAAGTCCCAGCAAAGAGAGTTGTACTCAGACAGATGGGGCCTGAGGTTCCCTGAGGTACAGGGCAAATCTACATAACTGAAAAACACGTGAATCATGGCTAGTAAAGATTAAGTAGTGACCAAGGGAATCGTGTGATGGAGAGATAAAACTAGGTGTTGTATGCAAAGTAATGATACCAAAACATATTTAAGGACAGGCCTAGATCCAGGAAAGTGGTTCACATTAAGGGGAGGGATCAAGTATCAGACCTTAAGGCACCACAGTGGAGTGACAGTGTGATTTGGACATTTTTCTCCGCCCAGAAACAATGAAGGTATGAGTCAACTTAAGAAAACGTATCGGATGGGATATAGAAGATGAGACTAACACTGGGACTTGGTTAAAACAGCACATACAAAGTAAAGGAGAAAGACAGGCTTGTAGTTATCCACAAGAGATGGGTTGAATATTGGTATTGATTGTGCAGTGGTTCAACCTCAGCCTTCTTAAATGTGATGAGAACATACCTGCTGTGAGACAAGCATTGATGATGTGTGTGACTGCAGAGGTGAGTGTGGGTAAAGACTTGGAGGACATTAGAGAGGAGGATTAGAGAGGATGCAGAGGGCAGGTTCTAGTATGGCTGGGAGAAGAAGTTTGAAGACATCTCTATCCATCAAAGTGGTGAATGAGGAGAGGGACACAATCAGGTGTGGAGGACCAGGTACAGTAGGTCACCAGGTCAAGAGGCGACTATGGAGTGGAGGATACTTGCTTCAAGTGAGGAGGAAATGACTGTAGGGGTCAAGAAGTGGAGACCAAGGCAGGAAATGAGTGGGTGTCAGTCACCACGGAAGAGCACAGGGTAGGAAATAACTGAATGAAGTAATCTGATTAGTGCGATGGGATAACAGTTAGATTGCCTGAGATGGAGTCATACACTAAGATGTAGTCCAGCCAGATGCCAGCTGTCAGGGCACAGACCTGTATAGGGATGAAGGAGGTTAGTAGTGCTGGAACGTTAGCAGAATTATATTTGTACAGGGATGTACAGTAGGTACAACTGCTGGGTGTTGCTTGCAGTGATGGCTGATGCTTATTGGTTAAACGTGGTGTGAGTGGAGGACAACAACAAGATTTACCATTGGTTATGCAGTAAATACAGCAAAATAAATTATAGCTTACACAGTAAGCTTGTTGAGGTTACATTCACTGAATGAACACAAGCAAAACGTCAGCTGAAATACTATATAGGCTTTAATTAATCATAGTGGTGCTGGTATATTCATTTATGAAGTAAAGTGTCAACTTGACCTTGAGGTAATCCTAACATCAAGAAAATCTCTGGTTCAATTTATTTTTTCCAGCTCGGAATTGAGGTCCAGAGCGAAGAGCAAAATATTAGGCTTTGTCACTTGTAGGTCTTTAGTTCTTGCACCGAATTGGAAACAGAAAGTCTGAAAGGGCCGTTTAGGGGGGCCCTTACCGTAAACGTTCGGACCATCTGGAAAGAGACCGGACTTTCTGCAGTTGAAAAGCACCTCAACATGTCTAGTTTGATAAAGTTCCCCAGCTGATCTGGTTGACAATTACATAGAGTGGTTACCTTGATTCCATTCCAGAAAACCTATATTGTCTTCCCACCCTGATGAGAGAGAAATATGAGAGAAAATGAAATTGCTAGGGGGTACAGCTGGTGTAGTTGCATTCTCTGTAGTAATCCAGGCTTCTGTGACGCCAACCACCTAAGCAGTTGACTGGGTAGCAAAGGCTGGGATGAATTCCATTTCGTTGCCTAGAGACAGGTGTTCAAGGTCAGGGACGTGATAGGGGCATACAAGAAAGAAAGAAATGTCAGTGTCTTTGGATAGAGGTGGGATAACAGAAACAAGTTAAACAGCACTTCCTGTTTAAATTCAGTTGTACAGTTCAAATTATATCTATTTCCTATAATCACATATCCAGACTGCTTATCTAGGATTGGTGGATTTGTGAGTGTGGGTTGTGTTACTCAACAACAATCCTACAACAGCTTCAAACCTACATAAAAAAAAAATGTTCCCTAACAACCCATGAATATTGTTTGTAGTTTCGTGATTGATTTTCATATTTCAATTAAAATGTATGTATGTGATTTTAGATAATGAGTTTCACATAGCCTATTGTCCCCCACAATTCACATGGAAATAGGCACATGCATAAGAGGAAGTTTGAAATTATGACAGACAGAATCATTGTGATCCGACACATGATTGCAGTGCAAATACAATGTTTAACATTTGTCATCATTTTACATAAAAACAGTCATGGTCTATAAAGCCAGGTCTTTTCTAACTCTGGTTGATATTCATAGCTTATATAAAAATGGCTGGTATTCTTTGGAATCGCGACACTGCACATATTTCTAATTATACTGGGAGCCTAAAATAAAGTAAATATGTAAAAATATGGCATCTTTATACATACACATGATTAATATGTCCATTATATACTGTACCATCATTGTCTGTCAAATATGTGTAAAATGTTTATGACCAACGTTAAAGTCTTGATCACCTGTTTTGCACATTAAGTGATCCATTCTCCTTCTCTTTTCCAGATTACTGTGAAGACCCTTTGGTGACCTCCTTACCACCAGGCTCTTTTGACAGTTCCTCAAGATTCTCCAGCAACCACTTGCCACAGTTTGCAAAGCTAAAAAACAGAGACAGTGAGTTCTATGTGCTACTTCTTTTTTTGTGATTAACTGAAGGTTTTTGAAGAAAAACAAACAGAACAAGAACACAGAAACATCATACGTCATCAAATGTCATCACCATAAAAATGTATGACAACACCAAGGAAAACACATACAAGACAAGACAGAAAAGGAAAATTGCATAATTTCAAAGATTTACATACTTTACAATTTACATTCTTACTGATCTATAGGTTACAAATATCTACTACTGTTTTTACCCAGATAGCCACTGTTTTGGCCTCCATCCTATTAAACCTGGCAGTGGCGTACTCCAAGTTAAATGTATATTGTACATTAGTCAGTCATGATCTTATTATATTTATTTCCTCATTAACCCAGAGCTCCAATATTGTTTTCTTGGCTGCAGTAAAGCCACAGAAAATTATTCTTTTATTTATCAGTGTAAATTTTAATTCAGTTTCATGATTCAACAAACACAAAGGGTTCTGTGCTAATTGTGGTCCCGAGTATCTTCCCCATAGTATTACAATCATGAATCCATAAAGTATTTACCTTAGCACATTCCCAAAATATATGAAGTACTGTTCCCATAGGGAAATTTGAACACAAAATACAAATGATGCCTGAAATGAATCCCATTCTGTAAAGTTTGCAGGGAGTGGCAAAACATCTATGGATTATTCTAAAATGTATCAACTGGTGGTTCAAATTTCCAGACATGTTTAACCAAACACCAAACATTTAACCAATGTCTTTGCCAGTCTAGATGAAAGACAGCTTTACTTAACTCTCTGCCCCAAATCTTTTCAACTGGTAATGTTTTACACTTTGCACTTATCAGAGAGTTTTAATGTTGAATGAAAAATGAATGAAGGTCACAGTCAACATATATAATCTTTAAAGTATTAATGCCTTTAGGTGCCCAAGGAGTACATTTGAAGGGTTCACCTGCAGTTCAAATATGTTGATTGTTCCGTAGTGGAGAATTCAAAGAGACCCTGGAAAGTTATAGAGGCAGCATTAGCGACACCCTACATATTGCAAGATCTTTTGTATATTGTATATTGTATATTTTTATATCTTTTGTAAGCGGAAACGGCAAAACCCAAATACCAGACTAGGAGTCATAGTATACAACTGTTTACCTTGGAATAAAGTAGAGAAACATCTACGGAACACACCTAGATATCATAAACTATCACCACTACGGAACACACCTAGATATCATAAACTATCACCACTATGGAACACCTCTAAATATCATAAACTATCACCACTATGGAACACACCTAGATATCATAAACTATCACCACTACAGAACACACTTGGATATCATAAACTATCACCACTACGGAACACACCTAGATATCATTAACTATCACCACTATGGAACACACCTAGATATCATTAACTATCACCACTATGGAACACCTCTAAATATCATAAACTGTCACATCGGCCCAGGTACGTAAAGCCCGGAAAGGCCCAATGATAAAAAAAATTATTTGGCAGTGCCAATCCACCACTTAATTAAGGGCGCTGTGAAGTGGTTTTATTTCATTCTTGCCCGTTTACCATTCCACAGAAATTTGTGGCATGGGAGCATAGAAAATAAAAAGTTTAACCGGAGTTTAACCGGATGATGGAAATCCTCCCTTGTAGACACAGGCAGGATGCTCCATCATTGCATATCACCTCTGATCTTCTGTGTAGTTATTATGAACAATTTTGGACAGAGCTCTGCATATATTAATGGCAAGATACATCATGGCATTATCGGTAGGGATACATGGGGGGAGTTTAATCTTTTGAGTCGCTGAGTTAACAGGTAGCAATACAGATCTAGATACATTTATTTTATAGCCAGCTAAATCTTTAAAGTTATTAAATAAGGACAACACAGAAGAAATTGAGTTCTCAACATTGGAGAGATGTAGCAGGATATAATCTGCGTAGAGAGAGATAAAGTGTCTCCACTCATCATGTAAGTGATGGGGGAAGTATACTTATGTTCTCTACCAGCTTGTGCGGGAGGTTCTAGGGAGAGTGCAAATAAGAGTGGGAAGAGGGGGCAACCTTGTCTCGTCCCCCTCTGTAAAGTAAAGGGTGAGGACTGATGAGTGCCTGTTACTACAGATGCTGATGGAGAGTTATAGAGGGTCTGTACCACAGAAATACATTTTGGGCCGAATCCAAACTCCTTAAGCACCTCCCATAAAAATGGCCATTCTAACCTGTCGAAGGCCTTTTCAGATTCTAAGGACAGTGCTGCACAATAAACTGGAAGGGTTTGTGCTATGACGACAATGTGTAGGAGTCTAAGAACACTGTCAACAGCAAGCCTACCCTTCAAAAAGCCAGTTTGATCAAATTGGATTAGTTTAACAATTACCTCAGCAACCCATCTAGCTAACACTTTGGCGTTTTCTCCGCAAATTAATGAAATGGCTCTATAACTTGAGCATTCCAGAGGACCTTTTCCACTTTTTAATAGAAGCCGTCTTCTGGTCTCTAATAAATGTGTTACGTTCTATCTTTTGACTTATCTTTTTTAAAAGATTATGCTGCTCTCTCCAACAGCTAACAGGTTTCTCTAAAAAATCTCTGGTCATCAAGTGTAGGTAAAGATATTTTGAGAAATGTGTGCATTTCTCTGTATAAAAAATAATGTCTGATGAAAAAAAAAAAGTACACATACAGACGCAGATAAAAGAATAACAAAAATACGGCAAAATGCAACAATAAAGATTAAAAGACAACATTGTAAGAGCGTAAGAAGTGCAGGCGAGCGAAACAAAAATCAGAACTAAAAAAGTCCACCAGCAAGAGGAAGCTCTCCAGTGATGTACTAAGGAGGCGAGGGGTTACTCAGTGCCTGTAGTCGATTGGCCTACAGTGTTGTGCTGGAGTGGGCACTCAAAGGAGAGCGCCTCCCTTTGATAATCGACTGTAGGCACTGAGTGGGGTGCTACGTTAGAGACTGGAAAAAGACAGAGGTAAAATACTGGCTGTGCAAACAGCCATTTTCTACAGTTTCTTTACAGTCAATGAGGTAAACGGACACAGGTGTATCTCTGTAGGGATCCTTTTCATATTGTCATTATTCCATTGTACCCTTATAATAAAATGTATGAGTCTGCCGGTGGCAAAAACAAGCGGCTTACTTTGACATACCGGCTTGCCTTATAGGATTCCATTGTAAAGCCGTTTGGCAGGTGCCTGTTTTAGCGTTCTAAGTCAATACTGGCCCGACTTTTAATCGTTAATTTGAACCCAAAAAGATCTAAAAATAGGGCCCAACTTGGAAAATCCCAAAGTTTCCTTTTACCAAGTTGTCATTTTGCTGTCCTGCATTTATATGGCTCTGTCTGCCTAAGCTGCTGTTTCTCAGCATTAGACTGACCCAAGGCCATGGCCTCTCGTGGGTCTCTCCAAACACTCAAACATATGTGTCTATGTCTACTTTGCCCCCATCCAGCAGAACACTTTTAAACATTAAATCAGGCAACCTTGGAGTGTGGCCATACGTTTAAAAAAAAGAAAAACATGTGGTCTCATGTACAAGTGCAATTGCATGAAAAAGTTAGACTGTTAAGCATCAGAGAGCACTTGACCTTTGACCTGGGTGGTAGACCTTAATCATGTTCCCTAGAGTGTGATTTTTTTTTTTTTGCTTGAGCATTCCCCATGGGGTGACACGGCGTGGTGTAAGATTTCTCAACCTCAGCTAACAGGAGCAGCTCTGCGATTTCTACTTGATCAGAATGTATACATGCAGGGCAACCACAAAATAAGTTACTCCAAAGAAAAAGGAGCTACCGCCTTATCAGACTGAATTAGGGCAAGGATATGCACACACCAGTTTAGTAAACTGGTCAGTCAATACTAAGACATCAACAGACTTGTTTTAAGCATCTTTTGCTGACCAGAAATCAATGCAGAATAATTCTAAAGGAGCTGAGGTAGAAATAGAAACGAGAAGGCCCCTAGCCTTAGATTCTGGAGCCTTGCTAACAACACACCTCTTGCACCTGTGAACATAATGTCTGACGTTTTTTTAAAGAGCATCCCACGCTGCTGACCCTGATGACCTTTCCCATCGTGAACCTCTTTTTTGTTCCCTGGCTTCTTTAAGTTCTAGTCAGGCAGTGCATATGTCTGGGCCTCATGAGGTCAAAAGTCAAAAGACAGCCAACCCAGCCACCCAGAGCTGCATGCAAGCATCAAGCTTTGGCTTCATCAAGACATACTTAAGCAGATTGTTGTCTGTCCACACAGTGAACCTGTGACCCCATAACCAGTGACTAAACTGATCACAAATAGCCCACTTTATAGCAGAGAACTCAAGCCCCTGAGCAGGATATTTTGACTGAGTGCGATTCGAAGACTTACTTGTGAAAGCAACAGGCTGAGCGTGGTCCTTATTAGGCTGAATCTGAGTCAGAAAAGCCAGACACACTACTCACCAGTGCAGACTGAAGATTCACTCAGGGGATTAACTTCTGCATAGGCCTACTCACACCCTTACTTTTGCATGGCTGCTTAGAACCACTTGTAAGTGCAAAAAGTGGTCTCATGAGTACAGAAGAGTTCTTGGTAAAATGCCGATAGTAAACCTAAATACCAACAAAGAAGCAGATTTTATTCACAGATGGAATGACACCTTCAGATCAGATCTGACTGCAGATCGTACAGACCTCCTAAGAAAGTTGCACTTCAGGTTGCGTTTTCAGGTTGTGTTTCTTTAGCCGATCAAACACCATGCGCATGCTCTGCAAACTGTCTTCCTCTGATCTGCCAAACATTAATAGGTCAGCCAAATAACAAAGGAGACTTAAGAAATTTGTATTCCATACGGGAGAAAAACACATTACCATCCAGAGCAGCAAGGACATCTGCTTGGTGGGAAAGTGAGTAGGTATCTTTAACAGTGCGCACATTAAGCCACCTAAAGTCGGTGCATATCCACAAGTCCCTGTATTTCTTCCCAAGAAGCACTTAGGGAGAAAACATACTCACTGCTGGATTTCTTGATTATTTCCATGTCATCCAGGGTCTTTTTCAGCTTTTGATGAGCTGATAATGACAACCTGCAGCATGGCAACCTGAAGTGACGGCCATCTGTCAATCTAATCCTATGGTAGAACTCACGCGCCTCACCACAGTCAAGATGACTGACACTCTCATATTCCTTTATCAGATCAACTCACTTGTCAATGGCCACCCAGGCCAAGACTCTGCGGTGTACAGTCACCACACACAACTGCCAGAATCACTTCTAACAGATAAGCTGCAATGGGAGATGCCTGGACACACCTTACCCGCATTCTGTGAAACAAAGTCATAATACTGATTAAAATACGGTAAAAACTGATTGCTGTCCTCCTGACTTGCAACATCAGGCTGACCCACAACACGCCAGAAACCATCCTTGGATTTAAACTGTCGGATAACACGTTTTAAAACTTTCGTGTCTATAATCAATGGATACACCTGCCCCTCAACAATCAACACAGGGACTTCAAAACACTCAGAGGACTAGTCTGCTTACCTTCACAGCCATTCAGGACAATGTCAATAGGGGCCAGACACTCACCTGGCAACACACCTGCTTGCCTTAGACGCGGCACAGTGTCTGCACCATCCATGGTCGCCATCGACCCAGGATCCAACCACACCTTTAATGCAACCTTGCCCTTCACCAACACATAAATGTAAAACAAACTGTCACTCTGAGCAGCTCTGATGGTGCTCTGCATGACTACCTTACTTGCTTTTGGCAACTCCTCACACTAATTCAAATAGACAGACTCTACATCATCCTTTAAAATGGAGGGTAAACGCAGCAGCCTGCCACTGCCCTCCTCCGAATGGAGGCTCTTTAGTTTCACTGAGGCGGTTTCTGTGTAGTCCACATTACAGCAGAAACGCCAGCACGTTATGGACATTATTGTGGAGCCAAATCCTAATTACATCCCTTGTACGGTCTATCAATCTTCTAACCAGCTCATCTACAGGTTCTTTCCCATTGTAGCAACTCTTTGGATACCCCCTCTTTGGATACCCCCTCCTTAATCCATTCAACTCACACGAAGAGTACTCAACCGTGCTACCACCACTAAAGAAAAGTGTCTCTTTCCTGTCAGGTCTTAGGACAGATTCAAGTACAGATTCAATAAAAGTACCACCTTGCAGGGAATGGTCAGCAGAGAGAGCTGGTCAACCTGGACAGTATTTAAAAGGCTTGCACTAATTAACTGAGAGATGTTTATAGAAATCTCTTTAACCTGCTCATTTGTCAATTTGACAAGGATATTAAGCTCAGTGCACTCAAATGGTGGCAAATCATGCGACACAGGAGTAGAAAAAACATACTTTTAACGGCAAGACAGGAACAATATGCTAAAGAGGCAGAGGTGAGGTAATATCAGATGTTAAGAACTCCCCAGCGTAGGATTCAACTCATGCCACACACCCTGCCCCCTACTACCATCCCGCAGATCTACAGAGGCGTGTGAAAACACAAATGCACACACGGACGGACGCTGCACGAACTCGAAAGAAGAAAAACATGACCCAGCAGTGGGGAAATTCAGGGAAACACTTTCAACCCTCCAACACAGCAGTCACAACTCCCTCTCATCTCTTTTTTGACCACAGGGTGCCCTCTGATATGTGCCCATGACCACAGCTGCCAAGTTCCAATTAATGTGGAGACACTTCCTCAAGGATTACCCGTGGCTCTTGCCAAGAGGCTGACGTTCCCCTGCAAGGCACAGTCAGAAGGATTGTTTTATCCTTGAGGTGATCAAAATGAAAATGCTACATTTTCAACTTTCATTTTTACTTACAAACAAAAAGCATTAGGTGCCAGAAAAGTTAAACTGCTACACTTGCCATGCCGTTTTGGCTTCAGGAGTGTTTTGAAAGCAGCTGGTCTGTTGCTCCGGTCAACCAGGAGCGCCTGTTTTGTAGCAGCTGATTATCAACCCCTGCCTTTCTCTCTTTAAAGACACTTAAATGGGAATGTTTATTCCAATTCCAATTCATGAAGATATTTAATAACCACAAACACTTTGTGGGCTATGTTTATTCAAAAATACATATGCTTATTTACAGTTATTGTGCATGGATTTACTGTAAGGTATAATGGTTTTGTGCTATGTTATTGCTAAACGTTAGGTAATCAAATTGTTTTTGGAGACAGTATTTGATGGAAATGGTGTGAGCAGAATGGTCCACACACTATTGGTGCATGCTCATCTTATTTTCCAAGCACAACCTTTTTGTCTGAGAAAACTCAACCCTGTCATTGGTGATGCAGACAAGAGTTGCAGACAAGTCAGCACTTTAGATTTCTGAATCCATAGTCCCGAGCCTCAAAGTGATGCACTTATAATGTGACCGTGGCTATGCAGCTGAAGCTGCTGTCAGACTCCTGAATTCATGTGAAGTCCGGTGAAGAGCAAGCCAACCTTGTTCCATTGTCATGGGACAAGCCAAACACATGGTTAGTGATGCCTCAGCACAATCAGCACTACACTGAAGTCATATCAATAAGCCATAGCCTTGGACAGAACCCTTTTCCCCTGTGTTCGTAGGAGGAGTACCGGACCCTCAGGCTAACAGACCTCAGAGTTCACATTAGCATACACTTGCCTGACCCGGACTTCTGACTGTTTACTAAAACACTCACACTGCAGACGGCGCACTGTGCTGAGTCCATCCTGAGGCGCTCCAGCCTCGTTGACCTCCCAGTGGTCCTGTGACCTGGCAGTGACCTTCCAGTGACTAACTCTTGACTGAGCTACTCCACCCGCACCGCCCAAATAATTGACAATAAATAATAAAAAAATAAACATTCCCTCTCACTTATGTCCTCCTGCCTCTGCCAGTTTAATTCAGCCTTCCATTTTCTCTACCCTCCTTTTTGCCTTTGCAATCTAAACTCAATGCGCCAGAAACGCGGCGCGCAGCTATTCTCCACGGCCATGGCTAGCTCCCCCCCTGCCAAAGTGCTTGACGAATGTGGCTATTTATATTTTCCAGGCTTTATTCCAAGCAAACAAACGAGCCAGAAGGAGACAGGTCTGCAGCAGTACAGTCGCTGAAGCCTTCCACCTACAGGGAGTTTGAGAGGCTTTTTTCCCCTTTTCCCCCTCTCTCTCTCTCTCTCTCTCTCTCTCGCTCTCTCTCTCTCTTTTGAGGGAAGGAAAAGGGTAGAGTGAGCAGCAGCCCAGGGAGTTTGGGTTGTGTCTTATAGAGTTATAGTGGAAGAATGTGCCAGGGCAGCGGTGGCACGGGGGTATTAAACCAGCAGATGTATGGCACACGTTCACATCGAGCCTGGGAGTGGAGCAGAAAAAAGGCCACAGAGGTGAGGACGTTCCTGGTGAAGGATGGCAGAGCACAGAAGTCACAGAGTGAACTGAAGCAACCTCCTCCCATGCTTCAGTGATCAGCAGAACCCTGAAATACTTTACCTCTATAATACAACCTTTATAAATACAAAAGTAAAATACATCAAACGAAAAGTAGTTAATAGTTGAAAGAATCAGATCCCTGACCATTCTTACAAACCCGCAAACATGGTTTAGGAGCCTTGATTAATGTCTATGTGCCAAAGTAGCTTTGAATAAATGTCTAATTATTTCTCCAAATTGTGTGCACAGTTGGATGTCTATTCTGACAGCTGGTGGTTTGCTCATTATATTCTTTCTGTTAGTGAATTCTCCAGAATAACCACCTCAGAGACTGCCGTGTGAAGTCTCTTTCACTCCTTCCTTTACCTCCTTCTTTTGCCCCCTCTGTTCTCTCATTCCCAACACACTTTTACACCTCTCTTCACATCCCCTTCTCCATGTCTTGCTCTCCTTCCTTATCCTCCCAGCACGGTTGCCTTCCAGATGTTTCCGTCCTTCCATCTGCTCTTCCTCTATTTATGGTGCTCTCTTTCCTCCAACCCCATCCCTTTCTCTCCCTCCCACACCTCTCCCTTTCACCTCATTTGATACCCTCATCTCTCCTTCGTCTTTATCTCCCTCAACCCATCTTGATCTCCTCCTCCCATTCCACTTTATCTCTCTCTCCATCTCTCCCTCCCCTCCCCTGTGCGCTCTCATTCCCATCATCTCGTCTCTACCTCCCACTATTTTGCCCTCTCGCTGTCTAATCTCTTTCTCTATACTCTATTCTTTCTCTCTCTTTCTTTTACTCTCTCTCTCTCTTTCTTGTCCCTCCTGCTCTGATTACCGTTTCCCTCTCTGGTCCTCCCTCAGGTGGGGGCGGCTGGTCACCTGACCGAGAGGATCAGCACCCGTGGCTGCAGGTGGACCTTCGGGAGCGCATGGAGGTGACGGCCCTGGCCACTCAGGGCCGCTGGGGCAGCCAGGACTGGGTCAGCCAGTACCAGCTGCTCTACAGCGACTCAGTCCGGGCCTGGAGGCAGTACCGCCACAGTGACGTGCTGTGGGTGAGTCCACAACTGACTCGGATCTCTGTTCATATGTCCCTTCAAAGGGGTGCTGCTGAGAGACAAGCATGTTAATCAGTATATGGTTGCCTGGGTTTGGAATATGCATTCCTACTCACAGCTGGAGGTGCTGTGTGTGTGTGTGTGTGTGTGTGTGTGTGTGTGTGTGTGTGTGTGTGTGTGTGTGTGTGTGTGTGTGTGTGTGTGTGTGTGTGTGTGTGTGTGTGTGTGTGTGTGTGTGTGTGTGTTTGTATGATTGCATGTGTGTGAGGATATGGTTTGTGCCAGTCATTTAAGTGTGTGTCTCAATAACACAATTGGAGGTGGTGTGTGTGTGTGTGTGTGTGGTGTGTGGTGTGTGGTGTGTGGTGTGTGGTGTGTGTGGTGTGTGTGTGTGTGTGCGTGTGTGTGTGTGTGTGTGTGTGGGCATGTGTACTGTGCCAGTTACCTTAATGTGTACCTTAGTTCTGACATTGTCCGTAATGGGGCTCCAACTTAAATTACACCATCAACGAAGAACAGTATGTTAGCCTGCTGAGCTTTGGCTTTGTGCCATTAACTTTAACTCTGCTGCCAGTCATAATATTCAGCGTCTAATGCAGTGACATTTCTCATTACAACCAATACTCACTGAAACAATAACGGAAGAAGGCTATTTTCAGACACAATCAGTATAGATATCGGGAATAATTACAGAGATTTAAACGAATAAAAGAAAGAATCCTGTCAAATAAATTAAAAAGTATCTTGTTAAAAGTGTCCTTGTACATAAAAAAACAAGTAACACATGCAGTGTCCTCATGAATAACAAAGTACATTTAATGGCGTCACTCACTTTTACTCTATTAACTGAACTGAGAGCCTGTAAACAAAGAAATGTTTCTCTCACCATGGAAAGATGATTGCCATAAGATAAGGTGAACTTTTGGAACAGCTATGCAGCTAATTTCCCGCAGTGTCAGTATCGTCTGAATATATCACATTTAACTGTCATTGTTGAGTTGATGAGATAAATGACTTGTTAATTAAGTTTTGCTCAAAAAACGGGGGGGGAATTAACGACCATGAGCAATTGTCCTTCAACAGGGTTGTTTACTTCGAGGAGTTAATCATGTGAAGGTATTTAGCCTTGATGAGTATTCTGGAGACCACTGGAGACTGAAGAAGCCTATGGCTGTGCATTTATTAGCTTGTTTTCCATGACTTTCGTTTCGCTTTGCTCTGCTCCTGAGCAAGTCGTGAATGGATTCATCATTAAATGTTCATGCTTGTAGCCTGTCAGCTAATGGATTTGTGTGCAGAATTATGAATGACTTGGCCTCCACCACTTGTGGCAAGGAATCTTTCTCAGTGAAGGTTGAGTTTGTAGATTAATTTATAGCCCACAGTAAATGCTACCCTTGCATGTATTCAGTTTGTTCAGGAAAGCATGTATAAACCACTACATGATCAGTACATCCTGCAGTCTACAAAACCCCATGCTTTCAAACATAGGGAAGTCTCTCTCAGAGGCGCTAGCCATGCTGCTATGCAAGGTTTGGCGAATTGGCACAGCTTCACTATGTGAATCTAGGACCATCTGTTTCCTGGGTCACCAGGGTATGGGAAATGCACCGCCTGATAAAAGTATTTAATTAAGAGGTAGTACCATTGAAATAATCATTAAAGACCAATACGCCTACCTATCTAAGTCACAGCACTAAAGGGATAGCAGCTCTGTATTAGTATAGATAATCATTTTGCTTTTGTACTGCGGCTGATACCTCCACACTCCTCAGCTATGGTTTGCTTTGTGTGAGCAAACTTGTAAATGCCCCCGGAACAAGGATTAGTCATGGCTCTGTTTCGGCCTTGATTGTGGACACATCTCAGTGAACAAACAGCAGACCCACAATCAGAGATTAGAGGAACAGACTCGTGATTCAAATTTCACTCTCTCTCTCTCTCTCTCTCTCTCTCTCTCTCTCCCTCTCCCGCTCTGTCGCACCCTCTGTTTCTGCTTCCTTCTCGCCCCGTCTTCTCACCTCTCACCTCTGTGGGCAGCCTACATGGTAGACCCAAGCCAAGTCATGCACCACTCTCTTTGCCACCCCCCACCACCCCAGCTCCCTAAAAGCCCTTAGGCTTTCTTTTTTGTCATGCATGCTAGTGCTAGTACGCTAATATTTTTTCAGCTTTAGCAGGACAGGCAATTACAGCCCAGTCAGTCATTTCTCACCTCCCTCTTTCTCACTCCCACTCTCCGTCTGCTTCACCTGCACAGCGCATTATGGTCACACCAGTGAGCGCATGAGAGGCACTCTGTGCAAGGATGAGCCTGTGCCTGTGTGTGCGAGGGAAAGAGAGAGAGCGGGAGAGAGAGAGAGAGAGGGGGAGAGAGAGAGAGAGAGAGAGAGAGAGAGAGAGAACGCACAAAAGACCAAAGTGCAAAATAATAATGAATGTTTGGATTTGGTTTGACAAAGTCAACCATCTACGTAAGATAAGTGAAAGTGGGCGTGCTTAAATGTACGTGTGTTTATGTACGTGTGTGTGTGAGTGCTCGAGTGTGTTTGTCCTCCTCTGATTAAAAACCAGTTCCTGGGTGCCCTTGGTGTGGCTGCTGTATTGTGTGGGTAATGAGGCATGTCTGAGGGCGGCGTGACTTTAAAGAGGAACAGCGTGCTCCAATGCCATCCCTCTCTGCCTTCCACTTTCCTTTGTCACCGAACAGACACAAGCAACCCACTGGGCCGACCCGAGGCACACCTGAAAAGCTCAGAGAGTGTGTGTGTGTGGGGGGGGGGGCACTTTATTCTATTCTATGAATCACTTATCAGGAATGCGATGACCTAGAACAGGATTGTGGTTGTTAGAGAACAAAAGGTGTATGAACTTTATAACATAGTTACATTCCCTTTAAAAAACACCCCTGGTGTGCTTTTATTGTTACTATTGAAAGTATGCCTTTCTGCAAGTATTAAGCACTTAACCCTGCATAAAAAAAGGTAATGGACAACAGTGTCACACACCACTGTTTAAATTCTCAATTTAGTGAAGGCTGAAATGCCAAATGACTAAATTGACTTGACCACAACAGTTGGCACAATTGGCCAATCAAAACCAGAGTTCAGTTGGTTTCCCAGTAAAATACTGGTGCTATTTTCAGATAATTTGTGACAAACTGCCATTGTCTGTTTGTATCCTGTATGTAACGCCCCCTAAAAGGGAGGTTGAGGCTCGGACGCAAAGCTCAGAATACGTGCAAGAGAAATCAGAACACTATTGTTAATAGTAAAATAGATTTATTTAGCGACTCCAGGGAATTGATAATAAATATTAAACATTAAAATGCGCTTCCTAAAAGTATTGCCAGCACTCAACGTTCAAATGTCTGTCTGGGGTGTCCAGGTAGGTCCGTATGGTTTCAGCGCCGTGCGCGTCAGTCTCGTTCTCTCGGGACACGGCCAAGCCAGCCGCTCTTCTGGTTCTCTGATTCTCATTCACACACACGACCCAGCTTGGACAGGGTCAATGGCCGGCAGTCCTCAAGCGACTCACATCTGGTCCAACGATACAATGGACACAATGGACACAGCGTCAGGCAATACTCTTTACATGAAACATAGAGAAAAGTATAGAAAGCCCACACCAAAGAATATCGCGATCACCAACCTTGATACAATGGACACAGCGTCAGGCAATACTGCCATTAGCTTGTGGACACGGGTATAAGTAGAAATATTGTGATGGGAAACACCTAGAGAGTGGCATAATGCTAGGCACCTGTGCTTAATTAGTGATCATGCTACACACGTGCGGTATAAAAGGTTCGTGCTCAGTGCTCATTTAAAGTGTGCCAATCACCACTACAATCATGTGAAACACTACACACCACTCAGAACACACTGTGAATCACTGCAAACAACCCTCAGGCCCAAAACACCATGTTAGTTACATCCTGTATGTAATATAGTTTATGACCACAATCTTGACTAAGGGAGTTCCTTGAAAAACATTAGGTGTAAATCATAAATTATGAAGGCTTGAATACAAGTCCAGTTGGTCATATAGCTGTTTGGTCACATTTTCATGCATTGGACATGATCATGATCATCGAAACCCTAAACTTTCAATGTACTATGGTTCTGTCAAAGTGAGAGAAGAATAAGAATGAGAGTTCAATAACATAAAAACACATATGAAGATAAACACAGTAAGCTCCTTTATTCACTTGATGATAGGACAATTGTTGCTAGATGTCCATCTTATATAGATAGCATTCTCTTCAAAATGTGGAACCTGTTAGTGTGGCCGATTAAAGGAAGTGAGATAAGCTGTAAGAGAAGGAGTACAATTATGATATTAGAGTATTAGAGTGGATGTTGTGATGAAAGGACCTTTGTTGGTAGTGAAATTGCAGCTTGTTTTAGATGGTGGTAAAACTACAATCTGTGAAGGCAGTGGTGAAACATCTTTGTAGATACATCTTTCCCGCCAAAGATGAAAACCTGTATATGTCAAACACAAACATGATGCAATACAGCCTCAGATAGAGAGAACGATCGAGAGGGAAAGAGAGAGAAAAGGAGAAGAGCCAAGAGAGATAGACAGACACAGTAAATGGAGAGAGGGAGGGGATGAAAAGTAATGAGATGTGGGCATTTTAATTCAGCTCTGTGATGTGGATGTTTAGGATGTGGTTTAAAAAAGCGGGGAGCAAAACAAAGAGTCCAGCATTTATATGGCCCTCTCCACGCTACTGCTGCTGCGGCCGATACCACCAACGCACCGGCACCAGCAACCAAACACAAGGAGCTAAATTAAATATTCAGGAGCAGAGTCTCTCTTTCAGTTCAGCGAGGCATTGCACACCATTAAACAACTATCACTACAACCCACACACAAAAAGAAAAAACGTCTCTCCTATTCACAGCTGCTCTCCAAAGGTTGCCTTTCTTGACTAAAACTCCAGTCAGATCCATTAGGGTAAACCAACAGAACCAAAACAGGTTTTTTCAGGTTTTTGTCCCCATAATGAAGTGGGAGGAGAGATGAAGATGAAATGAATGATGAAAAAGCTTACCTCGGAGCACTTCAGCAAACACATACAAACATCTCAAAAGCACTGCTGAGGACACGCTCATATCTAATCTAACGGTCGTATCTAATTAATACATAGCTACTAAACACGGCAGGTCACTGAATTTTGAGACATTGAACTTGAACCCCTATAAGCCAAAGGAAGGAAGGTTTTTCTAAGAAGGAGCTGGGCTTTATGGACTTGTTGATGAGCTGCTCACTTGTCTCTGTGGGGAAATCTCCTGATCTACCTGCCCTATTCTCCCCGCTGTGTTTGGATTGCTGTGACGTCCCGTATTGACCTAAATTGCCTCCCGTTTGCTTTGGACTTACTATGACAGCTTTGAGATCGATTTAACTTAGCTTGGCAGTACAGACAGTTGGCCCTGAGTTCGCCCCAGTAGTCCGGGTGTGTCCCACCTGCCCAACAGCCCCCATGTCTCCCATACACACACACACACACACACACACACACACACACACATACGCACATTCAATCAATACATTTCATTTTAGAGAACAGCATTTCTTTCCTCTCTGTAATACTGCAGATGTTGGAAAAGCACTCTAGGGGAAGTTGCAAGGAACAGATTAACCTGCAGCAAAGCATTTAAAAAAAACGAAACAAAATGAAATAGAGCAATAGTGCATTTCCTTCTTTCAAAAAACAATTCTCCAGAATACAAGTTAGCGTTAAATGTGATATAAAGCTTGTGGGTCGATAAAGCTGGGCAGTGCTATTGACCTGAAACTTCAGAGTCAAAGTTTGCTGAGATTCATTCTCATTCCTCATGCCACACTCCGTTCAAACTTTTCCTTATTATCCAGCTGCTCTCAGACCAGGGTGAAGTTAGCAGGTCACGATTTCCAAAAGGTCAATTGAAAGAAATGAACGCTCCACTGTTTGCCCTCCAGGTCCTCCAGCTCTGGCTAATACATTATTCTGACGCTCCGCTTGTGCGCGCACTCTGACGGAACACACCCCACCTTTTGTAAAGCAACATAATAGGATTTGGGTGTCCAAATCAGCACACGTCGTAAAATCAATGCCATCGACTCTCCGGGTTTTTACCTTGAGATACGATCAGGGATGGAGTTGCAGCAAACATTCATCACGGCGCGACAGGGCCCATTATGTGACGCTAAAAAGGTCAATCAAATCAAAAACATGTTTATGGATATTTCTCATGCCCTTTTCGGAGTGGCGGCTTTCGTATCTGTCTCACTAAAAAGCCATTTCACAATCCATTACATATGATTAGCGCCTCTCCCTAGCCGAGACCGTCCGAAAAGCGCCCATGGCCTCCTGGGGGATATCGATCAGCGTGAGATAATGACGTCCCTTTACAAGTAATCGGGCTGCTAAACCAGACTATCCTACTCTATTCTCCTGCAAGCTTTGGAAACAGAATGGATTCTAATTTTGGCCACAATGGTGCCATATGAATACAAATTCTAAGAATAGATAAAATCTATGTTTTATTATCGTCTCAATTTCTCTACTTTACATCAGTCGACATGTGCACTTACTTGCCACCATCATCCACTTATGTAGTACTCAATGTCTGGACTTGACCTAAGACTCAAGGTTACCTCAGAGAAGCGCAGTATCTATTATTGTAGAGTTTTGTGAGTTGTATAGTTGTTCGACTGAAAATGAGTTGGTTAATTAAAGAAATACCAAAGAAAGGTTCCTCCTAAGTTCATTGTAAGACACTTAATTTCAAACAGATGTAAGGTGCATGTTGCAGTGCTGCATTGGGACCTGAGTAAGCTTGACTTGGACTTGGCAGCTAGTGTCATGACGCACATAACACACCAGACACAGTGTAACAGAGAGTGACAGTGTCATGTGAAGACTTCCTGTGCCTGTCATAGGTCAGACTACTCAATACATTTATTCATTCTGGCAGAATAGAAAATGCAATCGAAGCAAATATTCTAAGAAAGCCTGATGAGTCCTGTTGTTACACGTTGTCGTGCTGGATTATAATGCAAATCTTCATGCGGGTTCCACTTGGTCTAAAACCTTAAGGCTTAATCTTTCCTTCAGGAAGAAAAGCCTAGAAATGGCCAGACAAATAGGCTGTTTTGAGGGAGAGACATCTAACTATAGTGTGAAGACTGAGAAGTATATGCAATTATCAACGCTGGAGCTCTCTTTGGGTATTAAACCCACGACCCTTTCTGTTGTTAGACTTGTGCTCCAGCAGCCCAGCTCCAGGAGGAAGGCGCGCCCTCGCTCCGAGTCCGACCCCTGCTGTAATCCTCCGAAGCCCGGCGCCTGCAGCTCTCGCTCGCCTTTTTTGTTCAAGGATAATCCTGCCACAGCTTTTTGTTTCTCTCTTTCTTGCTTTCTCCTCATTCTTCTCTGCCTCTTTATTCCACCAAACTTCTTTGTTTTTTTTGTTGTTTCTGCTCTTTCTCCCCCCCCCTTCCCCTCTCTCTTTTCTTTCTCTTCCTCCACCTCACTTTCTTTCTCGCCCTTCATGCATTAAGAGTGTTGGAACTCAACTGGGGCTTTTGTTCAGAGTGGAGATTAAGCTCTGAAATCGGAGGCCTTGAATAGAGGAGGTGAATTATTTGCAAATTAAGTTGCTGTGCCTCTATCAGAGCGAAAGTGAAGGGATTTGATGGAAGAATGCCATTATTCCCCTGCAGATTTATAAAAGCACCACATTTGATTCAAGGCTCCCTAAAAAGCACTTACGGCCAAACACCACTCACAGGGTTTCAGACATCCTTTTCATTGACCTTAATTCAGATGAGAGAGATGAATTGTTTTATTCCTTTTTTATTCAGAGACAATTGAGGGTTAAATGACAGAACCTCTTGCATCCAGAAAAAGACATGGGCTGATTACTCCCAGAACAAGCTCTTTGTGTTTTACTACAATAAGAGTACGCTAAACGCTGCACCTGCACGTGTGTGTGGTTGTATTGTACTTTTTATAGATACCAATATTCATATGAACACCTTGATTATGTTAATTGTATGCCTCATGAAAGAGTTTCAAACTTTATGGGAAGCTGGGTGTCTTATGCTGGTTGAGTGCTCTCACACTGTTTGTGTGAGACGCATGCTACTTCAGGCAAATTCCGGCTGTTCACATGAAGACTTTGACTAGCGCCCTTTCTCTTTCTTCCTTTCTCTTTCTCTCTCTCCTTCTTTCACTCCATCTCTCTCTATGAACGTAATTAGGACTGAATAGGTCCAATAAACCCGACAGGAGACACCAGAGTTAATCTTTATGTAAAAAGAGGTAGTTCATTAGCGGAGGAGTTCCAACTAACGCATTAGTTGACGCATTAAGTTTGATAATGACTTTTTCTAGGTCTCTCCATCATCCTTGCAGAGCAATTGTTTGCTTTGTAAGGTGACAATAGCTTGAGGAGACACCTCTTGCTGGTTCTTCTGTGTGTGGTTCTCCTGTTTTGATTGGTTATGCAAACCACTTGTGTTGGGTAGGGGAAAGCTAGTAGTCTGCCACATGAAATTGCACAGCAAAAAAACAAACATCACAGCAATCATAACTCAAATTTAAATGTGCCTCTGGAGGATAATCCACTTTTCTGTGTTGTTCCTCTCTCCTGTCCTCCCAAAGCCCTCCACTCTCACTTATAACCCGTCGCTCCATCCCTCTCCACTCTTCTATCTCAACCATTTATATTTCCTGTTTTCCTGCACAGAAAGCATGACAAAGTGGCATCCTTATTGATGTTTTCAACTAAGAAAGAGCACGCCTTTTGGTATATATATGGTGATATACAGTGAGAAGATGTTCTTGCAAGTGATAGTTTAAAGTGATGGCGTAATTACATTACATTTGCATAAATGTCTTCTGATTGCAAAATTTGTAACATTTAAACTGGCAGGGTCTTAGGGTTAGAATTCTGTGCTGGACCAACAGAAGGGCTTCAGGCATGCGGTAAATCAGTCACTGAATATGAATGCTTTAGTGCTCTACATATGTCCAGCCATACATAATGAAAACATACTGAACAGGACAGGTAATAAAAAGTTAGGTATCAAGTGAAACAACCGTACATACAACTAGATGGCTTAAGTTTTGTAATGATTTACATCATTTAGAGAGAAACAAATTACCTGCCTACTTAGAATAGGTGAGACAGCCTTCAAAGCTAAAGATGTTATATAAGAAGACGTTAACTAACAACGTTGTGATAGCAGCTATCTGGATGACAGGTTTCTATTTTTTATTCTTGTGGGGTACGTGCGTTGGGGGAATGAAGGTTTGCGTCAGGGCTGGCAGCCATATTCTCATACGTCGGCTCGGTGGGATGATTTATGAGTTAGGACGTCTTCATAAAGCTGCCAAAACAAAGCAGCCCGGCGGAGACGAATTAGCTCAGGGAGAGAGGGGGGAAGGCGAGAGACCATCACCGTCAGACATCATTCAGACTAATCATGGCCCAGAGAGGACCATTAGCTCCAGGCAGTCCATGAATATCTCACCAACTCATACTTCTTCGAATTACCCCAGCCTCCACAGCGTGTGGCTGAAGCCAGCGCTCTAGAAAATTGGGCAAATGATAATTATATCGATGTTCTTCAGTGCAGGTCTAATATTGAGATAATGCAGTAATCTCAGCAGGACAAGTCTTGCATCAATTCAGAACGTCGATTTTGATGTTGTCCTGAGTCATATTGATTACATTTACTTATTGTAAGTGTGTGTGTGTGTGTGTGTGTGTGTGTGTGTGTGTGTGTGTGTGTGGTGTGGTGGGGTGTGGTGTGTAAAGACCTTTCCAGGAAACACAGACATGGACTCCATGGTCCACCACAAGCTGCCCCATCCCATACGAACCCGTTTCCTGAGGCTGGTACCCCTGCAGGGAAACCCCAGAGGTGGCATGGGCCTAAGAGTAGAAGTGTACGGCTGCACATACAGTGAGTATTTCCAGCATCTTGAAATTGCCATATAACTTATAACAGTATAACCAGAACCATACCCTCATCCTGTCTGAGCACCCAAGAAAAAGAATTGACTCATAAATGTAGCACAATGTGAGAAACCTCCGTGCCCTGCTAAAACATTGTACTCTGCCATGAGCCATACAGCAGGCTAGTGTAAGATTTGATAAGCACTAGACAGGTCTTATGCCAACTTTGCAACACATTTAAGAATAACAGACCACCTTAATGAGCACATTAATTGTAATTACAATGGCTGTATGTATCAACCATCATGAAAGAATGACCCCAGGTTAATTGTCTTTCTAATATTTACCATAGAGTCAGATGTGGCAGATTTCGATGGCCGCAGCGCATTGCTGTACCGGTTCAATCAGAAGTCGATGAGCACGGTGAAGGACGTGATCTCGTTGCGCTTCAGGAGCAAGCAGGAAGACGGGGTGCTGGTCCACGGGGAGGGCCAGAGGGGCGACTACATCACCCTGGAGCTCCAGCAGGGGAGGCTCATCCTACAGCTTAACCTGGGTAAAAGCGGGGTTCTGCCTACTTAATGTGCGGAGGAAATGTAAGATAACACACACTAGCATTGAAATCAGAGTATTAACCGATCTACAGCTAAACCTGGGTATGAGTAGAATGCTAGCTTCTTAATATGGATTATTAATAAGAATACTTAACACATACTAGCATTTAAATCAGAGGACCAAGCTAAATTTACTTTTACATTTATTTTATCTTGCAAACACTTTTATCCAAAGTGACTTACATGTAGAATCTATAGCTTAACCCATGCAATGTCAGTGTGCTAACTATTAGCATTGGCTAAGAATTAGCTCACCTATACCATCACAGCCGAGGCTGCCATCACTTGGATGCATCACATGGTGGTGTCCTCTAAGGTATACTACATGTGAGGATTTTCTGGTGTATCCAGTAGAAGGCTAGTACACTTCAGATTAGCACTTTTTAACAGCAAATACATACTACCAATTCCTCACCCAACCCCCCCCCCCGCCTCCCTGCAGATGACTCTAAGCCCCGCAGTGGCATCACCCGTTCGTCTGTGACGTTGGGCAGCCTGCTGGATGACCATCACTGGCACTCTGTCCAGATCGAGCGCTTCAGCCGGCAGGTGAACTTCACCGTGGACCACCACACCCAGCACTTCCGAACCCAGGGCCAGGAGGACTCTCTGGAGGTGGACTATGAGGTGAACACCTACCAAACCTCGCACAACACCCCCCCCCCCCCCCCCCCCCTGTTATTTGTATTTGTAAATATTGGTCAGGTGCTTTTATCCGCCGAGTCTTGGACCATTAAATGTTCCAGTAGCTCAATTGGTAACCATTATCAAAATAATCAAATGGGTTTGTTTTTCTGGGTTCATGGGTCATGGGTTTGTTTTGTTCAATTCAGTTCAATTCATCTTCAATTGAATCAGTTATATGACACTGTGGTTACAAGGGCTTTACCCTACCATGTCAAGTGGGTTTAGACTTGGCATTATATTTATCACTGAAAGCATCATTTACATTGTTATTGATGCAAAAAGGCCTTCCCACTATAAACAGTTTTACAGAATGAATCCCAAGTAAAATTGTCAGGCTACAACACCTACTTTCTCTTCTCCATCTTGTCCTAAAGCAGAAATAATTATTGTGATGAGTCATTTAAAGGGCATAGCATGTCCATTATCTCTCTCGCAGTCTTTTTTATCCTAGACTCATTCTTGGCATATTTTCTCTTTCATCTCCCAGTGCTACACTTCCTTTAAATATGTGTGGTACACTTTCACATTTCAGTGCCCTCTTTGGTTTTATGGGTTATTTATCACCTCAATTCTGAAGGACTGGTTATTTATTATGCATTAAGGCCCCCCTTCACCAAACAACTTAAATATTAACAGTTTCTTGTCGCTGGTTTCAACCTTGACAGAAAATTGCTTTATGTATTATTAACCAGCAAATTGTCAGTTCACAAAATGGGCACGTTCAAAGACAGTACCTTAGAGAATGATAGACAGTAAGGGCTGTTATTAATAATGAAAATATAAACTCCAAAGCTGCCACTTCTGATGTAAAAGAGGTCAGCTAGAAAACAATATAGTTCTCCATGACAGAATGTGTATAGCAGACTGCTTCAGAAATAGTCAAAGAGTATGTGTTACACTAAGATTTAGAAGCCTTTGGTTTTCAAACAAACAGTTCTGGGGCGGTAAAATCATACCTAGGTCTGAGAAGGTGATAAAAAGGTGCATCAAAACAAAATTAGTGATGGTTTCCTAATATGAAAAAAGAACAAGAGGTTACTGAAAACCTTACAGAGCTCCTGCAGAAGCTAAGTGAACAAACATGCTTTAATGCCATTTTAATACCTTCGGTTAGAAAAGGTTACAATTAAGTGCATCATAAGTCATGAGCTGAAATACATTTCTTTGAAGTGACCCTGCGTCTTTTACAAAATAGAAGTAGGTGACAGTCTGTGTCTGTGGGTGACAGAAGTCTGATGCGTGTGCGTGTATATACACGTGTGTGTGTTTCTTTCCCACTTCACTCAAGCTCAGCTTTGGGGGAATCCCTCTGCCTGGCAAGCCAGGGACTTTCCTGAAGGAGAACTTCCATGGCTGTATGGAGAACCTGTACTACAACGGAGTGAATATCATTGACCTGGCGAAGAGACGCAAGCCGCAGATCTACAGCACGGTATGCACACACATACACGCTCACACACACACATACACTTATGAACCTTCCTGCTGTGGAGTCTGTTATTAATTTACTGCTTTTAAAATACAACTCAAGTGATTATGCTGAAACACCAGGGCAACGGTATAGTTCCCTGCCATGCTTTCTGTGATTGGTCACAAAGTTGTTAATGAATGTTAATTTAAATACAGCTAATTATGTTGCACTCCTACTTGCTAATAAACTCATTGTTAAACTGTAAGATAGCAGTCTTCTATGTGTGTGTGTGTGTGTGTGTGTGTGTGTGTGTGTGTGTGTGTGTCTATGTGTGTGTCTGTGTGTGTGTGTGTGTCTATGTGTGTGTCTGTGTGTGTGTGTGTGTGTGTGTCTGTGTGTGTGTGTGTCTGTGTGTGTGCTCAAGTGAGCTGGAGCAAAAATTGTGTGAGGTTTTTGATCGCTAATGTCAGTTTTTAGTCCAATTAGCAACTGAAGAAGGCAGTGAAGCATACCGCCCCATCACATCTTTTCCACTTTGGTGTTGAAAATGCGCAAAGTGGGCAAGAGAATTATACTGCAGCCTACACCCACACACGCACACACACACACAAACTGTCAGCATTGCCAACTAGATCTGCTCCCTCCAATCCCTGATAAACTGTTCTGTCTTCAGAACAGTATGACCCTGGCCGACATCCCCTGTCAATCAAAGTATGCTGTCCTCCTCAAGACTGAGTGTTATTTTCAGTGAATATTAAAAGTTTAAGATAAAAGCTGCATGGGCTCTGATGGTATCATTTTAGAGAACATCTTGGCAGTTATGATAGAGATGGAAGGGAAAAGGTGGCAGCGAATCTGAGTGACAAATTAATTGGGGAGGCAGACTAGCAGTTGCAAGCGCTTACTCATAGTATTATTCTTTTTGATCATAATAATCCTAACCTAACGTGATGACAAGCCATCTTCATGTGTGCTTCACGCCGGGCTTTTTAAAATGTAATGGTTTGGGGAGGAATGTCCTAAAATAGCTAAGTGAGACAAAACTGTGAATGAGAGAAATGACCAGGTGTCAGTCAAGTGGAGAGCTAAATGGAAGGCGCTGTTTTTCATTAGAGGACTCAAAGGACTCAGCAGTACTTCAGGATGCCTTTCATCACAAAAAGCCTGTCTTGACAGGCATTTGCACCCTTTAATTTCCTCCCTCCCACGCTCCCTCCCTGCCTCCCCCATCTCCTTCCTTTCCCCATTTGCACCTTCTTCCACAAGCGTGTTTCTCTTTTGTCCTCGCATCCACCTTTGTCGTTCGCTTTCCAGGGGAACGTGACCTTCCATTGTTCCGAGGCTCAGCCACTGTCCGTGACGTTTCGCAGGCCCGACAGCTTTCTGACGGCACCCGCCGACCTTGGGACGGAGAGCTTCTCCGTCCGCCTTCAGATCCGCACGTGGAACCGCGAGGGGCTCATTGTCATCGCTCCGTTGGCATGGGAACCCCTGCAACAGCTGTACCTGCGGCTCATCTTACAGCTCCAGGGGGGGCGAGTGCTCCTCTCCCTCGACAGCCACGCCAACCCCCCCACACACGTCTACTCAGGTGAGACAGAAAAACGGAGCTATTATGGTAATAAATTTGGTAACATTGGTCACACTGACAACACTATAAAATCAAGTACCCATATGGCATTATAAATGCACTCATGCAAGATTATAGGCTATTCATAAAGCTTTATTATGTTTCACACAATTCTCCATAACTGTGCATGAACATTAATCATTTCACTGAAATCTCAGGCATTATACACTCATTATACACAGTGTAACATTATGCATGTGATCATATCTTCTTGTCATTAACACATGGCATGACTCACAAATACCAGGAACACAAGCATAAATATGAATACTTACATACGACTAGATTAGGTATATTGCAGTGGCAACATACTAAGTGGCAGTGTAACAAACATTGCCGTCTCTAAGTTAACCACCCATTTCAGTGCATACTCACTGGGTTTGTGCTGTATCTGATGTCGTCCAGAACAGACAGTGAGTGACGGACAGTGGCACTACCTGAGAGTGGAGATGAAGGACAGGCAGATGTTTCTGACCGTAGACAGGCAGAGACCCGTCATCTCTGAGACCAAGCTCCACGTCACCGGTGTGAAGAGACCGGCTATCTTGTTGTTTGGGGGTGAGAGTACATTGCTTGTTGTTGCTTGTCCACGTCATTGGCACAAAGCGTTCTGTCAGGGTACAACATTTATGGAGCTGCAGGGGACAGAGTAAATCAGATTTTTGAAAGGAACCATTTTAAATTCTGCTTTTAGGGGTTTGAGGTTAAAAACGTGGTCATATCAAAAGCAGTTTAAGGAAATTGAGCTGAGCTGTAAAATTTGTGTTTTTATAGTTTTCAAATATTTGTTGATGTTTGGTCCAATATGATTATATGTAATGCTTGGAAACACGTTAAATATTTTTTGTGTTTTTCAGTTTTCAGTAAGCTTCCGCCATATAAAAGCATTAATGTATTCTATTCAACAATCCCCCTGAATTTTAAAGTTTGAGACATTGCTTTGAACCCCCACCTGTGAGGTGTTTGTGTTTAAAAAACAGTGCATTGGAAAACAATACTTGGCTTAGCCGAAAGTAATAATTTTACCCTCAGGTTAAGGATGCCATTGTAAATCAAATTGACCTTCCCATTCTGCCTAACAAAAGTCTTCTATAATCTTACTATACTCCTCAGTTTGAGGCTTACCTGAATCTACCCATTTTTTTTTTGTTGGGGAGTCAACCTGCCAGCTTTCATAATTCTCACATTCAAAAAGGCCGTTGGAGATTAATTTAACAAATACCTACGCGGTGGGAAATTCCTCGGAGTTGAAAATGCAATTACTGCTGAGAAAGACTACCATTCCTCTCAGTGCCATTTCCTGTAATCTCTGGCCTGAACCTTCAACACCAAAGTAAGGCTTTTAAATCCTACAATTCAGACAGCTGCCTTAGGAGACAAGACAATTCCGCTAAGATGTTCTAAGCAGCTTTTCGCACACCTCAAACTAAATTTGATTCTGGAGAGCCCAGGCCACGTAAAAATCGTGTTTGTTTCAAAGGTGTATTCATTTTCACCCCCCACTTCATATATTCCAAAACATGACGATGCCCTTTTATTTGTTGTTGTGTCATTTAAGGATGCGCCGTGTCCCAACCCGACCTTGTCTGCGAGGGCGCCGCCTTGGCATTCCAGGGATGCATGCGCCTCATGTTCGCAAACAATCACCCTGTCAACCTCCTTCATGTGCAGCAAAGGACTCTGGGAAACTACAGCCAGCTAGATTTTGATGTTTGTGGAATACGAGACAGGTGAGGAATGGTGAAGCTTCGAAGACAGGACAGTGAGCACTTTTCTTTGCTCCTCAGCAACCCAGTCACATTCACCCTACCCTGTCTGCTCCAATCGGAGCCATCAAAAGACCTAAGAAACTGGCCAAGTATTTGATTTGATGCAGATATAGCAGGAGTTGCTTGTCTCTTATTTGTGGTTGGACTGATCGCCTTCAAATCCTTTCTGGGAGAAAACATTGTAATCAGAATTGATTAGCTGTGAATCCACTTCAACACTTCGACAGCATCCCAGTCCCTGATTTTAGCTGAACTTCGACTGCAAAGAAAAATGTCTTCTCCTAGTCTGACTTTGTGTCCGTGTCGTAGGTGTACCCCGAACTACTGTGAACACGGGGGTCAGTGCTCCCAGAGCTGGAGCCAGTTCTACTGCGACTGCTTGGGGACAGGCTACACGGGAGCTACCTGCCACAGCCGTGAGTTCAGTCACAGAGCTCATACTTTACTCTGAGCTCTGAGCTTCTATTGATATTGACAGTGTGTTGAGTGTCTGTGTGTTACTTTTCTGTCTGATGCTGATGTGGCCCTTTTACAGCTGGTGCATTTCATCAGTCATTGCTCTTAATGAGTTGAATTGTTGATGATAATGAAGTTGTACTATATGGCCCATTGTTGTACGTATGTATAGTTTCTTTCAAGACTAGTTTGATGTGAATTTCTTATATTCTAGCCTATAATCCTTTGTAGATATTCTGATAATTTTAAGGCGTGTGAAGAAATAAACACAAGATATTGAATTTCCTAATATTTTGATGTTATCAAATAATAAATCTTATCTCTCAGCAAAGACTCACTTCAAAGCTGTATCAGAGCAAGAATATTTTCAGTTGATATTCATTCATAACAAAGGATGTCTTGTTATTTAGTGAATGGTATCCATCTAAAACATCAACCAGTTCAGATTTCAAAAGCACACAACGCCCCTCGAAAAAGGAAAACATCAAAAAGTTCACAATCTAATTGTTCCGACCTCTGACACCTTCATCTCCTGCGAGACACAAACAGCTTTACAGAGCTCTTTTTCCACTCAAAGCGTCGCGATGACTAAGACCGCCCCAGCCATTTTTTTTTTCTCTTCCGCTTTATTTTTTTTTCTAACAGGGGCTGTAAAGAGAGACGTGTTTAATCAAAAGATTACTTTAATCAATATGTGTGTTTGCCGCCAATGTTCTCTCAGCTGCGGGGGCTTTCTTGTTTCTCCCCGTAAGCTGGCGGCTCCAGACAAGCCCCCCATAAGGAGACCAGGATCGTCCACGGTTCATCGGCAAGAAGCATCACATAGCGAGCGAGAAGGAAGGCGGGGAAGAGGGAGTGAAATAGACATTTTTCATTACTTCCTCCCCAGTGCTGCCATATATGCACTAAACCCTGGCAAACTGAGTGCCGGGGAAAAGAATTAGCAAGCGTCTCTTTGGGGCTGCTGGTTGTCATCCGAGAGGAGAGGATAAGGATGAGGAGGAGAGGAAGAGAGGATGGCAAATCAATGAGGGTTTGCTGCTGTTAACATTGGCAGGGGTTTTAGGAGAGGACCGCTCCCTGTTCGTGTCCTCACACAGACACTTGTGCACAACGTGAGCCCATTTTAGTCTTATCGGTTGCTGTTCCTTCATGAGTGGCCTTGGATAACAGCGACAGCAGGCTAACAGAAAGGTTAACGCACTCACCTTCAAATTGAGGTGAAAATGTTTGAGATCAAGGGGATGTCAAAGGATGTAACATTTTCCTCCCTTTAGATCTTGTACATGTCTTTAAATTGACAGCTGAGAGAGAATAACTGAGCTGAAGGAATGTAATGGGTCATGTTATCATTTTCACAGCGCTGTACGAGCGATCGTGCGAAGCGTACCGCGGCAAAGCTGACCCCTCGGGCACTTACACCCTCGACCTGGATGGAAGTGGACCGCTGGAGAGCACACCGGTGACATGCAGCCAGACAGGTAACACACACACACACACACACACAGACACACAAACACACACACACACACACACACACACCCTTAGTACCCTTCAATATACACACACTCACACACAGACAAAAAACACAAACTATTTTGCCTTGAGTACCCTCCAATATACACACACTCATACGTGCACACACCACACGTACATACAGTCATCCAAACACACACCAACGCTCACTAATACACACATACAATTTATCATGGATGGTAGTAGAATGGGTCTGGTAATTAAGCACTCTAGGCCTCCTGGCTACTCTACTTTTATAGCCATTGATCACCGCCAGAGCAAGCTGACCCACTGTGAATAGGAGGAAACACAGACTATTTAGCCATTTAGCATGTTCAAAAGCACAGCACGCGGAGGCAAACATACACAGCTGCATCACCGAGACTTATATTCTATGCTGTTGTGTTTGACCATGCGGTGTCGTATCCAGCAGTGAGACAAATGCTTGTTTGCCTATTGTAATCTCTGTTCAAAATACGCAACCACAGGTAAAAGGTGTATAATGATGGTGTGAATCTGTCTCTTAAACATTATTGTAAAAGACTGATGGCTGTTAGAGTGGTAGTCAACCAGGCAGTAATTAAGTGAAAGCCTTAGTCGATTGTATCATCATACTTTGCTTTCAAGGAATAGCCGAGCTAAGAGACTATGTTCCCATTCCTTGTGGGGAGGTTTGGAATGGAATTTGCAGTTCATCTTGCCTGATGCTGTCAAACTGTATCTAACACCAGTCTTCTCTGAGTATATTAGCTGAGAATGCTTAAGAGAGAAGCGCTAACAGCCAAAGTAATCACTGAGCCCTTGTAAAATGCTCAACCCATACAGAGCCTATTTAGAATGATTGCTTTGAGCAGTTTTGAGCAGAACATACTACCGTTTTCTTCTTGACACACAGTGAGGGCCAGCTACTGCTGTGTCATGGTCTGTGACTTTGGCTGGAATTTACCAGCAGCTACCTGCTAGGTAATTTGTCTTTAAATCAAATTTATACAGCGCATTTCATACCAGGAGGTAGCACAATTCGCCTTCAAGACATCAACAGAAGCATATACTGTAGGGTTTCAGTACTATGTTCAATGATACATTTATAAGCTTAGTATTTGACTTGTCTGAGTAAAATGAAACTGCCTGGACTCTTCCCTACAAATAAAGGCAGCTACTATTTAATAAACACGCGCAGACTCTGTTGAGTTTAGCTAGGGCTTAGGGACAGAACATGTCCAAACAGACGACCATCTCACCCGAGCAGAGCTGCACTACCTACCCAGCCAAGTTTGACCAAGGCTCACCCCAATTACTGGGCTGTTGACCATGCAAATTTCTCAGGCCTTGGCAAATAGGTACCTTTTTTTCGGGGGGGGAGTGAATGTGAAGTGTGTGCAAGGAGAGTGGTGCTGTGATAGAGGGAGGTATGTAAATGGAGGAGGTGAATTTGCATGGAGAGAGACTGAGAGAGAGATTGAGAGAGAGGGAGCTGAGAGGTAGGGCCCTCATCATTCCTAAGCACAGGCTGAGTGACCTTTTGTTCCTGAATTAATATTCATCAGGTATTTGCGCTTCACTCAATCATGGAGTTAATCTCCCAGGCGGATTCATGCGCACACACTCTCACCAGGGGGGTCAGCCCAGGTACTTGAAAGCTGGAGCATCGTTTTTATTCCCGGCATTCCTTAAAAGCAGGTCTCTGTGTGTGTGTGTGTGTGTGTGTGTGTGTCTGTGTCTGTGTGTGTGTCTGTGTGTGTGTCTGTGTGTGTGTGTGTGTGTGTGTGTGTGTGTGTTTATTGGTTTCTCCTACGTTTAGAGGACAAAGTGTGGACTGTGGTCGGCCATGACCAAACGGAGCCTGTCCGAGTGCGGGGATCCACACTGCAGAGCCCCTACACCAGGTCCCTAAACTACAGCCTCCCCCCCAGCCACCTCCAGAGCCTGGTCACCACTTCCCTGCACTGCCAACAGGAAGTCATCTACCAGTGCAGGAAGTCACGACTATTTGACACGTGGGGTGAGTCCTGGCATCTCAGTTAAGTCCATTGCTACTGCTAACACTGGGACAATGATTTTAGTTAGCGCGTTAGCGATTTAGTTTACATAGTACTATATCAATACTCTCAAAACTCAAAGTTTTGAAAGGCATTACATGCAGAATAAATGTAGCACTTATTGGGTGGAATAGCAGGTTGGCAACAGATATTTTTTTGTAACACACTACTTTGTTTATTGGGGGAAAGGAAAATGTGCTGGATTGGGTGTCACAGGATGTATCTGATACTATATTAATATCTGAGACGCTGTGTACTGCTGCATTGGGATCGTACAGAGACTTAATTATGTGGAGTCATCAGGCTGGAGCTAACAGCCTGTGTTCTTGCTTCACCTGCATGGTACCTGGCTGGCAGGAGTGGGAGAAAGAGCCCTGTGTAATCTTCCACTCGCACTGACTCTTAGATCCTCTACATACACACACACTGAGCTTGTCTTAAAGAACACATCACAGAAGCAGCACCAGCTTCACTTGAAGTCCCTCCTGCCAAACAGGCATGGAGTTGCCCACTGAGCCCTGTAAAAATTATCCATCCCTCCCTAAACAGCGCAGAAGCAAATATGACCAGAATTGTTGGTACACAGAGCGAAGTGAACTGGATCGCCGGACATCTTGTGTCAACAGATTGTCTCGGCAGGACCGGCGAGTTGGCAGCAGCTTGCATCCTGTAGAGCTGGCATAACAAATGCCCACTCATACTCTCCTCGCCGGCACTTTCTGAACACACACACACAAACACACACACACATACACTCATGCACAGACACACATACATACACACACACACACACACTTTCACACACACACTCTTGCTAACCTGTGGACACACACATCTCAGACACCACTGCCCAGCATTACCACGCCCCACCTGCCGCCAGGAGCCTAGTTCTGGCTCTGTCTGGTCCCGGGAGGGGTTTATGTCTGGCTTATGTAGGAGTGGCCGAGCGTTTCTGTTTGTGCACACATGTGGGCCACTCTCCATGCACACATGCTGCTCAGTATTGGAACGAGTTTTGGCTGTCAGACACCATGACCCAGGATGCTCAGGAACAAGGTCTTTCAGACACCAGCAGACTGGTGGTTTTTGTTTTGTTTTGTTTTGTTTTCTGAACGTTGCATGTTTCCAAAAGGTACGTGGTTGTCAGATGCAAGTGGCCAAGAGCATCTGTTGAATGGAAGGCTGTTGCCAGGGTGATGTTTGTATTCTGCCTCATACCGAACCTTGTCTGTGGGCGTAGTTGAATGCTTTTTAAAAGCTGCTCCTCACACAGGCACCTTAAACCCACATAGTGCCCCCTGCATGGGTGTGAAGGCCTAAGATGGTATTGCGGGTCTCTACGAGGGCACCAGATGCGAAAGCTGTGGTGCTGTTAAAGTGGGCCCACTGTGTGGTGATCAGAACAGTGACACATGGTGGGAGCAAAACAGAACAGAGACTGTAAAGTCATGTTGGCTTATTGTGTAGCCATGCACAAGCAGCACTCACTCTCTCTTTCTCTGTCTGTCTGTCTGTCTGTCTGTCTGTCTCTCTCCACACTCTCTCAAGACAAAGTTGTGGCCGTGTTTCAGTTTAGTTACATCAGCTTTTACTGACATTTCCATTTATGAAACTTTCATGGATACTTTGAAACTCCACAGGTGCAACTCTTTCATGCATTACATGTAGCCTTGCTTCATCATGCTAACCTTTCATGCTTTTAGCACAGCTAATTATTGACGGCGTTAACGCAAACCCATTTTAACGCCGTTCATTTTTTTATCGCAAGATCAATGCTATTTTTTTTTTTTGATTAACATTCTTTTTGGCCTCGCAAACTGTGGAGTAGGCTAACGTTACGGTTTGAGTGAATGGTGAGCACGATACGGCGAAATGGATGATAAAAAGCTTCTGAATGGAAAGTTTACTTTTAAAAGTTGTGTTGTGCAAAAGAAGCGAGCTTCACTGTTGTCTGAAAATGTCAATAGGCAGCTGGCTGAAAGCAAAGAAGTAGTAGGCTTACCTTTTATTGGTAACCTAACTGATTACGGTTCAATGTTTCTGAAATAAGAGGCCTGACTGCTATGTTCCCAGCAAACTTGAAAAAAAGAAAATATTAAGCCATGGTTTAACTGCACCTGAAATGTGCACTTTATAATTTTATTTTGTACCGCCCTGTTTGGCAATATCGGTTTTCAATAAAATAAAACATTTGCATAAAGCAAGCCAATCAACTTTTCCATGTTGATAAGGGTATTAAAATAAAAATAAAATGATGGAAAAAATAAATAAACGAAGGGACATTTAGAATAGATAAAAATTTGCAATGAATCGCGATTCATTTTGAGTTAACTATGACATAAATGTGATTAATCGCGATTAAATATTTTAATCGTTTGACAGCACTACTTATAATGTATACTTGTCAATCAAAAGAAACTCTGGACTAGAGTCAGTATGTAACTTGGCCTTGGTTGATGCCTTTGGCTGTCTTAGGGCCCTGATTTCATTGAAGGACAACAAGATAAAGCTATCGTGTGGCACGTGGGAGCATTGTGGTATGGTATTAAATTAGCAAAATGATTTTGGCAAGTTACTAAATTAGCTTTATGAAATTAAGTTTGATTGAATCACTCTTCAAAGAACTGTATCTCTGGTGACCCTCTCTCTTTCAAAATATTGATAAAAATACAAAGGCATAATTGTTTCATGACTGACAACAAAATATAATTATAATTATTTTAATTATTATTGTTATAGGTTAACAAAAGAGTTTTTAATTGCCAACACTGTTATTACCACCCACCAGCTAACCTATACTTAATTTGTACTTCCTACTAGTTTTTTGCTGACCTCTTGCTTCGTTTTCTTGATTTTTTTATCATAGGTTTTATTGTAATTATCTGCTAGAATATGCTAGAATTGTAGTGTTATTTTATATGAAAATGTTTAGATGTTCTTCACATTTCTCCATTTCATAGTCCATACCAGCACTGTCAAACGTGTGTAAATGTACATATAATTAATCTAAGACGTCTGTCTATTTTCCCACCCTTTTTTTGGCGTTTTGGCTTGTGATTGGCTGGATATAGACGGCACACCCCTCTCGTGGTGGCTGGACCGGGATGGGGCGAAGAGGACGTACTGGGGGGGCTTCCTTCCTGGGGTGCAACAGTGCTCCTGCAGCCTGGAGGGGAACTGCATGGACATGAACTACTTCTGCAACTGCGACGCGGACCGCGACGCATGGTAATCTAAACTCCATAACTCACGCAAGTCTCCGCTTTTCTATCTCCTGCTGCAGATCACAGGATTGATGTGATCTTCTAAGGAATTACAATCTCCTTAACTCAACAGAGTACTGATTATATTCCAGTTTTTGCAGGACAATTCAGTAATGTACAGCTGTTGTTGAATGACTAGTAAATCATGGCTCTATTTATAATTTATAAGTGGCATAAACTGCATATATGCAATATATACTGTACATCCATAAATGCAACATATACATCCATAAAAAATGAGGTCTCATGACAGTGTCATAAAACAAAACACTATCTCCCCAAGAAATATACTGCGTAAACATAGATATTTCAAAACAGCTACAGACAGCTACTAGAGCGGCATGCGTGTTCATGCATACAAGGCACTCTAAATACAAAGAGCCAAAGATAGGTACCAGAGACTCACAGATGTTGGAAAGACGCATATAACGCACTGTTCCTACAGTATGTCAATCAGGAAACTCATGCTAGTGATTTTGACGCATTGAAGGTGAAAGCATCATGACTGGGATCGCTGTTTTTCTTTGTCTCCACCTCTGCATCCAAGGAAAGCTGTCAATCCCTCCCACTACCCATCTGCCCTGCCTTCCTTTTCTAACCTCTCTTTCGCTCGGTTTCTCTCTCTCTCTCTCTCTCTCTCTCTCTCTCACTCTCATTGTCTCATCTACAGGGTAAATGATACTGGCCTGCTGTCTTACAAAGATCATTTGCCCCTGAGAGAAATTGCCATCGGCGACACAAACAGGACCGGCTCCGAGGTGGTGTTCAAAATTGGACCATTGCGTTGCTACGGCAACAGTATGTTATTTTCATCACATTTGACACTTGCAGAAACACTACCAACCACTGCCTCCAACAGCAGCTACATCCATTTCATTTTGTTTAGACATAACGGAAAGCTCAATTGTTTAAACATAAAGGAAAGCTCAGTTGAAATGTCTGTCTCTTGCCTTCTCACCTAGGATTCCTGTGGAACTCTGCATCCTTCTACCAGGAGACGTCGTATCTCCACTTCCCCCCTCTTCAGGCAGAGCTGACCCTTGACCTCTCACTTTACTTCAAGACCAGCACCCTCTCGGGGGTCCTCCTGGAGAATCTGGGGGTCCAGGCCTTCATCAGGTTGGAGCTAAGCTGTGAGTAGGCGGAATGAAGGACTCGAAGACTGTTTATCACATGAGCTGTAGCTTAGACAGCATGAACGTGAGAGTGAATGTGACAGTGAACACGAGAGTCAAAATAGACACGATAATCATCCTGACGGCATACCTTATAGATGTGGGAATGAACGAGATGGTGAACATTAAAGGAAGTGTGAACACGAATATCAGTGTGAGAGTGAATGCTCCACGCAACGGAGGTGTCTAGCCTGAGTACAATTGTTATATTTAGAATAGAATAGAATAGAAAAGCCTTTATTGTCATTGTATTTGCATACAACGAAATGTATGTTTTAACGACTATGTGAGGATTCTTGACAGTCAGGTTGACTACCTGTAGTTATCAGAGCCAGCCCCCTCAGGATGTAAGGATATGTCTCTCTCCTCTCCTGAGTTTAATGAGTGCCTAGTCACGTGTTTCCCCGATGGGTGACATGTCCAAATGTTACCACTGCGTTCCTTTAAACTTAAGTAAAATTATTCAAATTAATAACATTTTGTAATAAAACTAGTTATTAAAGGTGATACTGTGTCTCCTCCCTCTCTCCCTTTCTTCATCACATCTGCTCTGGTTTCTCCCTCTCTTTGCCTTCCATCTTTCATCTCTTCTTCCCTGTTCTACCCCTATTCTCCTCCCTCTCCTCCACACAGCTCCATCGTCTGTGACATTCATCTTTGACCTCGGCGACGGCCCCATCAGCCTCACAGTCAGCTCCCCCGTCGCCCTGAACGACCGGCAGTGGCATCACGTGCGTGCGGAGCGCAACGTGAAGGGGGCGTGGCTGCAGGTAGACCAGCTCCCCCCGCGCCGCATCGCCGCGCCCCCCGAGGGACGTCTGCACCTGCAGCTCAGCGGACAGCTGTTTGTAGGTAAAGACCCGTCAGACTCAGGAACACCTCACTCTCTCTGACATCTAGAACCGCTTAGATCCCTCTCACTCTCTCTGACATCTACAACCGCTTAGATCCCTCAAGCGTTCCTGGGCTTGCGTTCCGTTTTCAAGCTTCACGTTATTTCTTACCAGCCTCTGGTGAATCTGTCCTCGTAAGTTGCTTTTGATGTCTCTTGGCCTCATAGCCGTTTTTTGATTTGAAAACAAACTAAACATATTTCAACCTTTCACCCACACCCCTTTGGCAAAATGACACTTCTGCCAGGAAGCTGCCATTCTGCCCAGCAGGTGGGTTTACAGCTGAAGTCAGACAGTACAGGTGGTGTCAGTGTTGACTACAGGTAGTCAGGACCAGGAGCTTGCTTTCCTGTTGGTGGGTGCGAATGACAGGAATCAGTGGAACAGTGGGTGTTCTTTTTATGCACACACCCTTTTGTCCCTGATAGTCTTAGGGTACCAAGGAAAATGCATTTGTACACTGACGTAGGCCACGTCTAGACCAGAGCTGTCCTAATTAAGTTGTAGTTTAGCCGAGACTATTTGTTTGGTGGGAAATGAAATCAGTGATCCACTAATGCAGTACATTATATGAAATCAACATTTTTATTAGTTTATGATGTCATTGTGTTAGTATGTGTGTGTGTGTGTGTGTGTGTGTGTGTGTGTGTGTGTGTGTGTGTGTGTTTGTGTGTGTGTGTGTGTGTGTATGTCTGTTTTCTTTATTTTCTGCAAGCATAATAAACAAATGGCCTGTGCTACTGCACACACAGGCTGTAGCCATAACTACCACACACCAAGCGCAAAGAGTAACTGAATTGTGAACATCAGATGAAGGTAAATACACAAAACAGATTTAGTTTTCATCACATTAGTGTAGAAATGCATTATGGGTCATTCCACGCCAAACGGGACAATGGCTCCCACTCGACCGTCTCAGATTTGGCTGAAAAAAATCAAGGTTGTTCATACACTTCTTAATAGGTATAGTCCAAAATATTAGCTCTCTATTCCCAATGGTTTTGTCACAAAAAGATGTTTTAGGGGGGAGGGGGTGCCTGTACTTGAGACGCTTTTTGAACAGCGTTTTCTGAAGAGCCATTTTCAAATTGCTATTACTAGAAAAGTGTTTAAGCTAGCTCCTTCAAACTTTCTAGGCTTAAAATATGATACCATTACTTGAAGATTATGGACTCCCAAGGGTGTGGCTTGGGTATATCATAGTATTCGGGGTGCTTGAATTTGCGCGGAAATTTTACTTTACGCTTTGTTGTAGCATCTTTGAATACCTGTGGAAAGCTCAATGTTAAAGCTGGAGACCTGATATTATACACAGACCTTCCTTTGTATGCTGGGCGTGAACAAAAATCCCATATTTTCAAAAAAATATTTTGAGAAAACGAGGCAGAACACCATCACAATTTTTTTATATGTTAAGAACATGTTTCATGTTGGTAAATGCTGTAATTTTTTTGCTATAGCATGCCAAAAATGGCACAAATGGGTTTTTATCCATTTTCAAGCTTTAATATCTTCCAGCCCATTCATCACATAAGGACAGTTTTTTAATACAACATACGAAGCAAAAAAAATTCGCGCAAATTCAAGCACCCCGAATACTATGATATACCCAAGCCACACCCTTGGAAGTCGTTCAAGTAATGGTATCATATTTTAAGCCTAGAAAGTTTGAAGGAGCTAGCTTAAATACTTTTCTAGTAATAGCCATTTGAAAATGGCTCTTCACAAAATGCTGCTCAAAAAGCGTCTTAAGTATTGGCACCCCCTCCCCCCTAAAACATCCTATTGTGACAAAACCATTGGGAGTAGAGAGCTAATATTTGGGACTATTCATATTAAGAAGTGTATGAACAACCTTGAATTTTTTCAGCCAAATCTGAGATGGTCGAGTGGGGAATTTTCCTTTAATTGTCCCGTTTGGCATGGAATGACCCTTATATTAACAAGCTTAAAATGACAATAGGTTTTAGACATACAACTGATTCTTACAAACAGTCTGTATTTGATTTCACATTCGCAAGTGACCATGCTATAGGCGTATAACTCTGAGACATTCACCCCTTCAAATTCACTTTGCGACATTTAATACCCACATACTTGTTAACCCACCTTATCCCGATCGATGCTTTCGATAAAAAGTAGCGCAAGAAGTGAGAAGCGCCCCTCGCCCACGCAAGTAGACTACGTTTTTTAATAGTTCAAAGCGACTGAAGAAACATTCTGTCTGTGCACTACTCACAGGAATTGTGAGATAATATGGGTTGCCAAATTCATGTCATTGTCTAGAAGAAAGGCTAAAACCTGGCATTTTGGAGAGCTCATCCATCTACCCTCATAGCATTCCCAGAAATACTAGATAACTCTAGGGAGTTATCTGTCACAACAACAACAACAACGAGAGGTATGTAAGATTAACCTGTGTCCATACTAGTACAGACAAAGTCAGATAACGTCTCGGTTACGTACTCAAGGAACCAGACATAACAGTATGGTACATGACGTCAGTCATGGGGTACAAATCGAAGCATTTATCTATTCACGCCTGAAAGGCCGCGAGATCTGTCAGCGCGCGCTCCTGGGCCCGCCCCTCAGGAGTCCTATAATCTTATTACGCGCCCTCAGAACTACCTCGGAAAGAAACTGAGCAAGACAATCAATCCAAGGTAACACTGTACACGCCAACTTTGTTATGTCTGGTTCCTGCTCAAGGAACCGAGGTTACGTACGTAACCGAGACGTTCCTTGTCGCAGTTCACTGCGACATAACAGTATGGAACCCTATACATTCCCGCGTGATAATACAGTGGCAGCCAATTACACACACCAGCTTTATTGAAGCCTTTGCCCTCATAGAGGTTCATACGGCCGCTGGCGGTGAACATATTAACAGGGCAACCTTTATCATAGGCGGAAAGGATCGCGATCCTGCGCCTGTAGGAAACCACCCTGGAGTGTTTCATGTGCAACATAACATGTAGACACTAATGAACACACTTATCATATATATCGTTCTCAGGCCAGGGGATTCAGAGATCCCTTGCCCGCAGAACGCTATGAAGAAAACTAGGTTCAGCCACATCTAACATATAGAATCTAATGAAAGTGTGGCGAGAACTCCAGCTTGCAGCTTTGCAAATATCTTCCACTGAGACGCCCTTTAGTAAGGTCCAGGAAGACGAGACCCCCCGCATAGAGTGCGCATGCAACTTCTCCGGGGGATCTACTTATAAGACAACACGATAGCCTCTACTATCCAACGGGAGAGGCTCGGTTTTGATAGAGGTCTGCCTTTTGCGCGTGCACCGAAGCACACGAATAGCTGATCTGACTGTCTGAAAGCTCCAGTGCGCTCTGCGTAACAGCGGAGAGCGCGCACTGGACAGAGCTTATTTAAACGTTCCTCCTCTGCTGATGCAAAAGGAGGAGGCGAGAAAACTGCTAATTCAATCACCTGATTGCGGAATGGGGTTACCACCACTTTAGGTGTGTAAGCAGCATTAGGTCGCATAACCACTCTGTCTCCAGCGATCGAGAACTGAAGGCACGATGGACTGACTGACAGGGCTTGCATGTCACCAATGCGTTTTGCTGACGTTAACGCCAGCAGCAGCGCGGTCTTCAAAGAGACAAACTTTATGTCCACTGTCTCCAGGGGCTCGAACGGAGGCCCTGTGAGAGCACGTAACACCACTAGCAGATCCCAAGAGCGTATGAGGTGTCTCTCTGGCACCCTGAGCCGTCTCACCCCCGCCATAAAGCGTGGCGCTAGCGGGTGACTGCCAGGAGAGCTGCCATTAATGCCTGCGTGGCAGGCTGAAATGGCAGCCATGTACACTTTGAGAGTAGAAGCCGCCTTCCCCTCATCAAACAACTCCTGTTGGAATTCTAGAATAACGCCCAGGGCGCAGTTAATGGGGTCGTGCTGACGCGCAGCACACCACCGCTCAAAACTGCGCCACTTCAGCGTATACAGAGCCCGTGTCGATACAGCTCGGGCGCTCTGTATTGTAGCCACCACCGCATCTGACAGGCCTGACGCTATGAGCCTGCACCTCTCCACTCTGGATGGGGATGCCACACTGTCCTGTGCGCCTGCGTTAGGAGGTCTCTCCGCAGAGGCAGCTCCCAAGGCTGCTGCACTGACATATTGACTAGATCTGCCGCCCATGGCTGATTGGGCCAGTGGGGGACTATCAATATCAATTCCCTGCCCTTGTCCGCTATCCTGCACAGCACCTGCTGGAGGAGCGGGATCGGGGGAAAAGCATATAGGCGTAGAGCTGGCCACTGGTGGCCTAGCGCGTCTATGCCTAGTGGGGGATCGTCGCCCCCTAGCGAGAACCAGAGCGGGCAGCCGGTGTTCTGCCTGTTTGCGAACAGGTCCACCTGCGCCCTGAAAAAGCGCACCTAGATCTGGTCTATCACTTGTGGGTGAAGACACCAGTCTGCTGCTCGAGGATCGCCCCTCGATAACAGGTCCGCACCGTAGTTGAGGTGACCTGGTATATGAACTGCCCTGAGGAAAGGACGTGCCTCGCTGCCCACAGGAGCAGGCGAGCCCATCGTGCCCGACGTGGCGAGAAACCAGGGGGTTCTCCAGATCGCCAGGGCTTTCCTGCATCTGGAGGACACCACTACTCTGCGATGCCTGTCTGTGACTGCGTTGAGCCTCATAGACAGGTACCATATTTGGAATGGCCGCATACGCAGCATCCCCAACGGGAGCGCTATGACGGCTGACGCCATCATTCCTAACAGGCGTTGGCAGCACAGCGACGAGACTGACTGTCCCAGTCGGAACTGGCGCACGCATGTTTTGATGGCATTTATTCGTTCTTGAGACAGCCTGACCTCCATGGAGGAGGAGTCTAGAATCATGCCTAAAAAATGCGTAATTTGCCTCGGGCACAAAACGCTTTTTTCTCTGTTTATCACAAAGCCCAGTCGATACAAGATGGCCGTCCTGCACCGCTGCCGCCCCTGAATGAGAAGCAACTAACTAGTCGCCCAAACAGTTGTATATGCGTAAGCCGCGTAGACGTAACGGAGCGATGGCTGCTTCTACGCACTCTGTGAATACCCTCGGTGCTAAAGATAGGCCGAATGGGAGTGCGTTGAATTGGTACGCTATTCCTCCGAACGCAAGCGAGGCATCCAAGCCTGGAATACCTCCCTGCTCTTCTGCTGTTCTTCTTTACCTCGTGAGCGCAAACTGGAATGGTATCCATGGGATGTAAGTTTGAGATTTGAGTTCAGCCACAGCTGTGAATTTCCCAAGCTCATTTTGAAAAAAAGTCTGGAATAGCAAATAGCCGACTGGCAAAAGCAATTGAAGTTACAGTCATGGAAATTCAGTTGCTCTCTAGGCTCTGAGTGGGAAGAATAAGTTCAGCTGAAGAGATTGGGGAAACACACTCACACTTACAGCTTTGAACCAGATAAGGAACTGCACAGAAGTGAGAGGGATTCACACCATCTGAATCTAACCGTGAACTCAACTCAAAAAATCTCTTTGTTGATTGTGCTGAAGAAGCCTTAGGAGATCAATGGGAAATCAAATCAAACTGTGTAGGGGAAATAACGGGCACACATATTGTGAAGAGATGGGTCTGTTTTTGAGTGCTGGACGTGCCTGCCAAAACTTACCCACTTTGATGGAAAGGAGAAGTTGACTAAGTGGAAATGGTGATGTGCCTATATGCTCTTGGTTATCAGCAGTCTCTGGGGAGGATCCGGCGGTTCTGATTAATCTGTGTCAGATTAGGGCCGGTTCTGCTCCAGAGCTCGGCACTGTCTAGATGTTTGATTTCAGAGAGAGTCCGCAATTCACTTTTGCGAGAGGTTGTTGATATTTGAGCTCAGCAGTCGGTCATATTAGACCCCTGCCTTCAGTGCTCCTCAATTTGATTAGCTGGGATTGTTTATGGCTCTGTCTGAGCCACTATGTTTGTTCCCTATTTATAGAGCTAGGACTGTGTATCAATACCTGAGGTTTTTTTTTTTCAATCCAAACACTGAACGTACCCCTACAGGACCGTGAGTAGCAATTCCCTGACAAAAAGTGTATGGGATTACAATCTGAGGCTGTACCTTTAACCGATTGCCCAAATGTCCCCTAACCAATATGTTTCCCCCAATTCACAGGTCTGTGTAAGAAAGAACTTTCAAAAATATTTAAATATTTGTTGTTTTCATTTCTGGAACCTCTACTCAGGACATTAGATTATTATTGACAGCCAAATGTATTTGTTTTTACAAATGACAAGATACAACTCCATACCTGACTTCTCTTGGTAACAGGTGGGACCGCCTCACGACAGGGGGGCTTTCAGGGCTGTCTGCGCGCTTTGACCTTGAACGGCGTGGCCCTCGACCTTGAGGAGCGGGCGAAGACGACCCCAGGGGTGTCTCCGGGCTGCCTGGGTCACTGCAACGGCGACAGCATCTGTCACCACGGCGGCAGGTGTGTGGAGGAGAGCAACAGCTACGTGTGTGACTGTTCGCAGACGGCCTACGGTGGCCCTCACTGCAGCACAGGTGAATCAACACTTACAGTGTATGTTTGCATTCCTGTGTGTGTGTGTGTGTGTGTGTGTGTGTGTGTGTCCATGCAGGCTTGACAGTTTTTACACGATATCTTCACACAAAACTGTGACCTGGTTCAGTGTGGCTCATGTAATGCATGGTTACGTGTAACAGTAATGAATTAGGTTTTAACACCAAAATGTTTTGCCACTTTCAGGACCTTTCACCAGTCTGATGTATGTAATATCAGCTTTGGCTTCGGATAATTGAATACACAATCTAGATCTCCAAGCTGTATTGTTGGAACTTAGATTAGCATGACTGACTACATTGTGTATACATGCATGCCTCCATGCACTTCAGTAACATGAATAATATACCACAGATTAGCAGTGATCAGGTATATTAGTCCATGCATGAACTGGAACTGAAACACTTGAAGGAGACTTGCCAAAACAGTGTTGTGGAGATGCATATTCCAAGAAAAAAAAAGACAAAATGTATAAATAAATGAAATGAGATGGTTTGACAGCGAACTCCCCCACCGCCAGACGACTCTGCCGGCAAGTTTTTTTTGAGTGTCTGTATGTTTATGGTAATTCATAAGAACAAGGGAATGAAGCACATGTCTGCGTTGCTAAATGTGTCTTTGCTCTTCTGATTCAAAGCGGTGCCCTTGTCTACCAAACAGAATTTCATTAGCGTGGGAGTTCCGACTCAGGCCCTCCCACAAGTCTGTCAATCTAATGAGCCAAGCATTAGCTGGGCCCTGAATGCAAGGGAGTTCTCAGAATGCAATGGAGTTCTCAGAAACTGTGCGCACACACACACACACACACACAGACACACACAGGCATGCACTCACACACACACACACACACACACACACACACAAATAAAACTTTAAATGCAGGAGGGGAAGAACAAAGACAAAGTAGCATTAATGTCCCTGAGATTGAGCTGTAAGTTGATTCCACATCGAGTGAAAAATGATTTAGAGCCTGGCAGTGAAATGCTAATGCCCTCAGCGCTGGGGATGATTAAAAGTGGAGGGATTTGGGTTCCGAATCTTTGCCAGTTCGGCTGCCAGTCTGTCTGCATTTGCATAACTATAACATTTCTTTTATTTATTTTTGTCGTCTCCTTTCTTTTCTCAGTCATGGCGGCAGCGTTTGACGGCGGATCCTCCCTCACCTACTCCTTTCAGGAGACGCTGTCCGGGATCCGGGACAGAGTCTCCAAGAGCTCCCCTGCCAAAGAGGAGGCTGGGGTTGCCATTCAGTCGCCGGACAGCTTGACACTGGGTTTCCAGACGAGACGCACGCCAACCATGCTCCTGTTGGTGCGGGGGGTCGGGCAGCGCTACGTGGCGATCATCCTGAAGAGAACTGGTACTGAAGCCGCCACACAACACAACACAACACAACACAACACAGAGGGCTGCTTTCATTAAGAGCATCACTTTTTAAGATTTTTAACAATTCTGGAGACAAGCTTTAAGGTCAGTGGTGATTTGTTTTGGACTCTTTGGCAGCCACTCACAGTATGCCCACAAGGGTTATTTGCATTGGGAATGAAGTCACATCCTACCATAAAGTTACTGGCTTTCTAGAGATCAGATGAAAAAGTCAAATCAGGTGAAAACATCCCTTCTTTTAGTCTCACGAGAAATACGATGGATATTGTGCCATCTGCCCCTGCATCTGTACGTGACTATGGGAGCACATGATATATTCTTGAATGGATACAAGCCCCAGTTTAGGCGGCGCGATTAGAAGTGGCTCTTACCAGGCCTCCTAAATCTCTCGCAAGGCAGCCAGTCCGATCCATTTTTAGAGAGGGCTATATGTAAGAGTGGATTGATATGCAATTGCTTTTCAGAACTTTCTCCTGTTCAAACGTGCAAAGATCGCATAAATATCCTTTCTTTAAAGCAGCAGTAAGGAGTTTTGGACTAAAGCTGGCAAGATATCTACCTAAATGGCCTGCAAAAGCCTTGCAAACACTACCAGCAGCACAATTGGAACTGATTAAAAGCTTGCTAGAATGCTAACTGGTGTCTAGCTATATAGTTGATATTAGGATAGGTAAGGTCACATAGGTAAGGTCACATGGTAGGGAAAGCACTGACTTAGAAGTGGAGCTTCACTACCTGTGGCTAAATGGTTAAAGCACACCTGCCTAGGATCATGGCTCACAATTGGATTAGGTCCTCTGTTGCAACTAGTCCCACAAGTGGAACCACCACCAACAAAATCAAACCTGAACGGTTTTAATTATAAACCAGCGCTTGGGCTGGCCATGTTGCAGAGGACAGCCACCAGAGCGGGAGTGCAAACATGCCGACAGGCCTGTGACCGCTATCTGAGGTTCCTGCCAAGCTGGCACATACACACACACACACACACACACACACACACACACACACACACACACACACACTTCCCATGGTTCCCACTTCCAGGTAATTACAGCACATATGGACAGCATGTTAGGATGTAGCGGCCAGATCCTGTTTCTCTTGTTAGAATGATGAACGGAAGAGGGCCGTTAAACACCCTTAGACTATTTCCCTCCTCAGTGTCGTAACAGTTGGTCATGTTGTTAAAGCTTTTCTCACCGGTTTGCGGGGTGGTCCATCCAGGACCACAGAACTACATAGTGTGGTTGGGTGACCAAACCTGGGTAGCTGCCAAGGACAACAGGTGTATTTATCTGTCCTTCACATGATGATATATCATCTAAATGAATTTGGAGATGATACCAAAAGCAGTTGCCCCATACAAACATACTTTAATAGGTGGCAAATTGCTGTATACTTTAAATAGATTTTTTAAAATGCTTTCACACAAACTTTTTACACATTTTTACATATAACAGAATTTTTTTTTTATCTGTCACTCAACGATCAAAACCTTAAATCAAATCTGACACTGCCCTTCAAAATGTAAGACATATACCAGGAGACTGGGCACGGTCACTCTTTTTATGTATCATGTACATTTTTATTTATTTACAGTATATATTTATACAGTATATATATTTACTTCTCACATAGCTTTCTAAAAAAATACTGCGTATGATGTGTTTCCTTACTGAAACTATACTGTTCACATTCTCTTCTAAAAAAGTATTTGTTACTATTACAACCCTCGCATGGCTTTGTGTTTCAGTGCTGACTAAATATATTTCAATTTGCTATGATGATTGTTTTAGCTTACTATTTAGAAATTGGCACATTCTAGCACTAGTATGGACAATAGTAGTATGGAGTATGGACAACTGTGTGTGTGCAACACTTTAATCCACAGTGTTCAGAACACTGAAAAAAAGACACAAATTTGAAAAAGAACTGTATTCAGTCTATTGTAAACGGTTTTGTCAGATTGCTCAGCGCACTGTAACACTTTAACTACAAAAGGCTTTAACCTGACAAAGACAGGCGTGTTTCAGATGTATCACACCAGTGTCTAGTTAGTGATTGAAAAGTCTAACCATTTGAACAATTAGATTTTTGAAATATTTGATTTTGAAAAAAGATTATAAAGTTTTGAATGCAATGTTTAATTGTGCTGATTATTTGAGGTGTTTTGAATTTTGTCTGTGCAGTTTTGTGAATTGTGTGAGAGTTTTGCAAAAATGAGACCCAGTTGCAGAAAATATGTGTAAGCAGTTGTAAAAAAAAATGTAATTAAATAAACTGTAAACCCAGGAGCCGTGCAAACTTTTCAGCTCTTTTCAGCCCTTTTCCTCACATGGAGTGAACAAGAGATTATCTGAGCAAAACAAGCTCAACTCCATCTCTGGAAATTATGCTCCACTTCGGTGCAGAAGATGTGCACTAGTCTTGTAAGGGTGAACTCTAAAGTGTTGCCATGGTCCCCTTAGGAAGTATGCAGATCAAGTATCGTCTAGACGAGGACAAGGAGCCAGACACGCTGAGCCCCAGGTCCTCGAGTTTATCCGACGGCAAGCTACACTGGCTCCGACTCAGTCGCCAAGGAAAGGACGTGTATGTGCAAGTAAGTTAACTTTTTGAAAATAATTAACTTTTTAACATTTAATTTTACGGTGATTTTGTTTACTTCTAATATTAAAACCACATTAATTACCCGGAGTGAGAAAAATGGAAAAGCGGGTGTGGTGTTTTGGCGAGATAACTGTAACCTACTTTGCCCTGAGATTAGTGCCAACTATTTAAGCTTTCCCTGAGTCATTTCACATTTGAACACGTGTGAGGCAGCTTCATACACTCATCGTCAAAAGCCAGTGCTGCCAGGGACTTATTGGTCAATCAGCAGAAGGGTAACTGCCTGTGCTCCCCGCCGGGCAACTCTCCTTTCAGATAGATGATGGCCTGGCGCAAATCTTCACGCTGACATCTGGGTCTTCCCTCAGCCCTTTGAGGAGTGTGACGCTTGGCAAACTCTCAGGTGAGCCGTCCTCTCTGTGTGTGTGTGTGTGTGTGTGTGTGTGTGTGTGTGTGTGTGTGTGTGTGAGTGTGAGTGAGAGAGAGACACTGTGACAGAGAGAGATAGTCAAACGGCAGGCAAGTCGTGCCTCTATTGCACCTGTTAGCAATTCCCGTTTTGACTTCAACTCATCACCATAGATTTGCATCTGTCAAACCCCTCAAAAAGAAAGAAGAGTGTCTCTCACTCCGAGGCAATATAATTCTCTATGAATTTTAATGAAGAACAGATATTCTCCAGCACTCTCTCTCCTTCTCCCCCTGTGCTCTCCCCTCCGCCGACTCCCTTCCTCTCTCAACTTAATGTGGTTGAGGCTGTTTTTTTATTCCCTCAGTTAAAGGAGTTGGCGTATGTTAGTGCTGGAAGAAGGGGGGGGGGGGGTGCATTCTCTGAAGGGAACAGCAGGCGGGTTGAGTGAAGGATAAATTGATTTACCAGGCGTTGCCTTGGAGACCCTGTTCGCTTTGAATCTGGAGACTGATAGGACGGTGTGCCATCGTGGCTCTTGGTGTGCTTTGGCAGAGCGAGCAAATGTTTCAGATAAATTAGAAATAAAGCCCTCGCCAGAACACTTCTCGCCGGGTCCTCATAAAGCACCACAGGTGAGCAAAAGTGAAGAAAAGTGTTGAGTGGTAAAGAGAGGGGCGAGTAAGTAGGGGGGTCAGGGGTGAACGCATTGATTTCGCCTCCTCTGGTTTCCGTCTATCAGCTGCCTGTATAAAATTAGAAATGATTTTAACATTGAGTTCACCCTCTCATTAGGACATTAGTCCATGTCAAAAGCACCGACAGGACATTGTACATGCTTTAAACGAAACGTCAGTGTGTCTTATGAGTTTATCTATGTTAACAATTGCATTTGGAGCTGAAATTGGATCCAAATGCTGAGTAACTGAGTCAGTAATCAAAGCAGTGCTACACTCTTTGGTGAAAAGTGTTTTTGCCTGTCCACCGACGAGGCCTTAATGGTTCTAGTAGCATTTTAGGAGGGTTATTTATAGAAAGCCTTTACATCATTATGGTATCATCTTATAGCATTAGGTCATTGTATTATGTTAGATATTATTTATGAACACTTTGTGTTGCAAATAATTTAGAAAAGGGCCTGTTTGGGCCAAAACAGAGGTCTAAGCAAACTTAATGAGGACCAAAGAACCCATGATCTATGATTGTAGTTCTCTCTCCTCTCTAAGTGGTAATGTGTTTTTTTTTTTCTCCCACTGTTGCTTCTGCAGGAGGTGACATCATGGATGAAGAGGTGGTCGAAGCAGGATCACATGGTTTCATTGGCTGTCTATCCTCGGTCCAGTTCAATCAAGTGGCCCCTCTGAAGGAAGCTCTGAGTCACAGAAGCACATTGGTCAGCATAAGTGGCCGTCTATCAGAATCCAGCTGCGGCTCAGCCTCCAGTCCAAACACTCTGGCCACAACTCATTCGCTCGCCGGTCAGTAGCACCAATGACCTCTCAATGGCACTGACTAACTCACATCCTGATGGCACATTATTTACAAAAAAAACAGAGACTAAAGACTTAGCGAATAAAGAAGCAGAGGCACCAAGCATCTTGTGGAAGGAGTTTAAGTATTTAAAAAAGCACTATTGCACCATAGTTAGTCCCGTGGGACCAGCCATAACTTCAGGAGACTGTCTCAGACTCTCACTGTGAGGATTCACAGCCTGGTGACAAATCATTGAAATTGTAGACTAAAAGTGTGTCAAAAACATCATACTAACAAGGCTATGCCTACAAGGTTTTCCTCAAAGACACTCCATTTCAGCGTCTCTTTTAGACTTTTAGACAACCTTTTTTCAAACCTCCTTCGAGACCGGCCTCAAGGAGACGTTTGAATTGGGTTAAAATTTACGAATGCTCTCAATTCTGTAATCTCTCCCACCCACATTAAGTCCACTTTTCACCATGGTTGGCACACATCTTAGATGTTTATACACGTCAGGCTTGGTGGGATCACGCCAAACTTTCGAATTATCGTTTTCAAACTGCCAGGCTCATTATATCCTAGACATGTCAGTATGTTTAGAGTGACACTTGTCACCCATGACAGCTCTTTATCTGATTACGTCAAGTCACTTAGCAGACATAAGCAGCATGAGAGAGAGAGAGACAGAGAGAGAGAAAAAGAGAGAGAAGTAGAGAGGGGACAGAGGGATAGAGAAAGAGAGAGAGATAGAGAAATAGAGAGAAATGGAGAGGGGACAGATATGGGAGGAGAGGGATAGAGAGAGAGGCTGAGCGCCGGAAAACAAATTATAATCTCACAAATCACTGTCTCACCATTTCTATGCTAATCCCAGAGAAGGCTGATTATTCTCGTATTGGAATTCTAGCCCTATAGGCTACAGCCCCTGTCAGTAATGATGAAGCTGTTCAGTTAATTACAGCTACTGCTCTGTAATAACTCTGGCAGCATGATATGGGCATTGTCCTTCCAGTCAGGCTTATTTGAATGTTTTTATTAGCATTTCGTTTTTATTAGCATTTTTCATTGGCTATTGGTGATGATTGATAGCATGATATGAGCATTGCTCTTGCAGTCAGGCTCATTGGAATGTGTTTATTAGCATCTTGTTTATTAGCGCTCTTTCCTTTCTTTACCTCGTGTGACATTTTTTTCTGTCGTCACTTTACTTCCCAGACCACTCAGAGAAGGGAGACCGAGGCAAAGAGCCACGGAAGGAGATGGAGCACAATGAGTCAGCAGTAATCGGAGGTAGGCTGGTCAACTTTATTGAAGGAGTCTCCCTCCTCGTACTCACAGCCTACAGACACCTCAGCACACCGTTCCTTCTTTTACCTGCCCTGACTGACACACCACCTCTGATTTTGGGACAGGGGGTTTGAAAAAATATTGATTTTCATGTGCCTCAAAAGAAGTATCATTATTCAGAACCAGTTGTGCTGCTATCTGATCGCTTGCCAAGTCTGCAGTCTGGTGATTATGATGGATTTGCTGGGGATTCTTTTTTTTAACCTCTCACAGGTGTGGTGGCTGCGGTGGTGTTCACCACCCTCTGTGTTATGGGGGTCATCATCCGCTTCCTGTACCAGCACCGGAGACCCCGACCCCCTCCTGCTAAGGCCGAGAAGAAGGAGCAGCGCGCCAACCTGGACCCCCACCCTCCTCACTCGCCGCACCTGTACCGGACTGAGCTGGACCTCCACAAATCCACCAGGGACCATAAGGAGTACTTCATCTAAGCGCCTTGGGGGTTCTGCTGCCATGGCAAATCCCCCTGTTCTACAGGAGACAGGAAATGAAACTGTATGGCACTCATGTAAAATGCCACCCAAAAGCCTTCTACCCCCCCCCCCCCTTCTTCTCCACTGTCTTTATTATGGGCTAGCCCAGGAAAGGGGTGTGGCTCTACCTGAGAGGGGGAGGGTCCCTCACTTTGGAGATTATGGAACTCTTTCCATTGGAATTGTGGGATGTGGAGTCTTTTTTGTATCTGTTACTATCTAAATCACTCATGAGTAAATCACACAACACACCAGTACAGATATGCAGGTTTTTTTCATCAATCACTTTGCATCTTCACAGTCAAACAGTGTTTGGCCTCCAAGTTGTTGGCATATACAGTACTGTTTAATCTGTCAGTCGCTGTTGTGGTTTTTCTATGTCGGAGCAAAGCTTGTAAACAATGACAAAGACTTCAACTAATCAACCAAACCAACTTGAAGTAAACTCTAGGATTCAAGGACCCTCCAGTGAAGAGAAGAAAATATACAAATGCAAGAGTGTGGCTTTGAGTATGCTGAGCACTTAACAAGTGTTCAAAAAATGGCTTATCCCTGCAATGTCTCATAATCGGATATCTACTATTTGGTTGTAGGTGACAATCATTTTAGTGTCCAAATGCGATGGGAGTGTAGTCATGTTCAAAGCATTGTTGTTGTTTTTTTCTGGACCGCTGGCCTGGCATAGCATAACAAGTAAAGACCCCTGCACAGTGGCTCCCTGTGTCAGCCCTGCAGCAGTGCCATGTGACCTTTCGTCCTTCAGGTGCATGGTGAAACTTACAGACTGGTCCAAGCAAACCGGTGCCTTGGCCTGATGTCCTCTTCTTTAAGTGCATTAAGAGTCTGAGGAAACAGCTCTACAACAAGAAAAAAAAAAACCTCTTCCTTATTTTTCGTCCTGTTCATATGGACATTTGTTTATTTCTTCATTTTCTTCTTCTTTGTGTGTGTGCGTGCGTATGGTTTTGATTGGGGTTGTTTTGTTGGGGTTGGCTACTACTGTAAATGTTTGATGTAAATAGATTTCATAAATATATTTAATAAATTAAGCTTTTCTACAGCTTTATGTGCATAATGTAGGTCCTCAGAGTATTATTTAATGTCATTTATTATTTCTTTCTGTTAAGCTGAAAGATTGAAGGCCTCTCAGAAGGACATGAGCGCTGGGAGTTTGAGCTGTGTGTAGAAGTAACATAACAGTGAAGAAATGCGTCTCAGCTAACAAATTCATTTGCATCAGCGACTGTTACTTCTATGACGTTAAGTATCTTAATGTCTGAATTGGACAAAGTCTTTTAATGTCTGGATTAGCCATGTTCCTGATAAAGGATTATTATAGAAGATCAGTGCCACACTTAACAGCTTAAAGTGTGCAGTGAAATCATTACCTAAAGCAGCCATCTTTTGGCAGTTGTTGTTTTTCAGAGCCCAAAATTCAACAAATTGGCCAGCTACATTTTTGAGGGGTCATGTAGTTCTTCTCTGGTACCTACAGTATTACTTTTAATAAGACACTGAAAAGCATTAACATGACTGTCAACCTTGGACTTGGTTGTATGTTTTCTAGCCTCTTTTACCGTGACGAAAGTTTTTCTCTGGAGAAAACTCTCCCATTTAAATTAGCTTCCTCCCTCACAGCGACATTACCATAATTAACATTGGTAAATGTGTGTGTGTGTGTGTGTGTGTCTGAATGCATGCCCTAAATAAGGCACAGCTCTGGACATGTTTACTAAACATTTCTCTGCAGACTTCCATGAAAGTTAATCAGCCTGAAAGCCAGCACCCTGTATTGCATTCCGATGCTTTACTCCCAATGCCATCTGCTTGCTACCTCAAACTTTCCCTACACCAGCACACCCACAAAAAGTCTATAAATACATTAATCCATCAGCGAATCAGATCAGAACCCTTTAGCCATGGGGAGGCTTATCAGCAAGGAACCACATGGACCAGCAGTGTCATTATCACCACCTGAAAGAAACCGAAATGTGCCAATTCTGATCGAGGGCAGCATGGAGGAGTGAAAGAAAAGAGTGGTGAAAAGCGAGAGAGAGAGAGACACCCACACGTTTATTTTATCAGGTGTTGCGGACTGAGGACTGTGTGGTAATGACATGCACACTCTTCAGCCAACCGCTCAAAGTGGGGAAGATGATACTGAGCAGCGTAATGAGGAATTGAGGGCGATAAAACTCAAACTTCACCCCTCCTAACTTGTCACACTGTGTGACAACTGGGACCTAAATTCACAGCTTTATAAGGAAAATAAAGATGAAAAAGTGTCATTTTACACCTCGAATTGTGCACCATTATGCTAAAAATGAGCCATGCCAGAGAGAAATGAAAAGCACCCCAGTACACCCCAGACCATCTCAAGTCTCCTTCTGACATAAATCTCAAAGTATGAGAAATACAAAACAAATGGGGGGGGTCTGAGGATGTGCCTGAATTATTGTGTGTGTGGGGGGGAATCTTTTATGAGCTTTCCAGCTAGTACACAGAGGATATAATGTCACAAAGGAGACAAAGAGAGAGAGAGAGAGTGCTCCGCTCGGAGTGAGAGATGAGGGGGAACCCTGTCATTAAGTTCAGGACGAGCAGATGAAAAGGAAGAGAAGGGCAGAAGAGTAATCTGTGAGAACTCCATTTGTAGCTCTCGGTTCTGAGTGCTCCCTTTGCCCGTACTCAGACTCATCAGGAACTTTTAGACCCAGGTGAAGTACTACTATGAAGGCATACATCACCCCTGTATGGGGCTCTGTGGGGCTTGAAACCATGAGCCTGCCGTGAAGAGCAATACACCCTCACCCACTCGTGTCTATAACAAAAGATTTAACATTTTCTTATTTCCATGAAAACATACAGCATTAAGCAATAGTAAGGGAAAGATCTGTTCTCTCAGGCCATACTTGTCAGTTATGACATTATATTTGACTGGCCACCTCAATGTCTTTGTACACAATGTGCAATTCCCTCACAAAACATGAGATTGGAGGAGAATCACTGCTTGACAATCAGATGCTGGAGAGATTGCTTAAATGTCCATAACTGAATCCACAAATGACAGACAGGAGGAGGGCTAATTAAAATGATAATAAAACTGCCTAATTAAAATAGGAAAATACAATTATATCGGGCTGTGATTGCAATCGATTGTGTGGGACACCGTCTTGTCAGAACCCACCCTGCAGCCAAATAACCAACACAACCAACTCAAGCACACGTCCCATCACTTAACAATTACACACACGTCCACTGGCCTGAAGGGACCCAGAGCCAGCTAATTAACCTTGATTGACATTTATAGAAGGACAGGGAGAATATGTCTGTATGTGCACATACTCTTCACATATGTGTGTGTGTGTGTGTGTGTGTGTGTGTGTGTGAGTATGTGTTTGTTTGAACACATGGACAAGTAGGTATGGCAAAAGCAGAGAATCAGGTGAAACACCTCATGTCATTATTTAGTCATTCAATCACGTTTGTGTGTGTGTGTGTGTGTGTGTGTGTGTGTGTGTGTGTGTGTGTGTGTGTGTGTGTCCTGCATGCCAGCACAAATGCTGGACAGAGAACCTCATAATTGAATTACTCAGTGACGTACCTTCTGGCACTTTTTTTCCTTCACCAAGCAGGCACACCAGTCTTGCAGCAGCTGGTGACGGCGGGCACTGAGCCTGGCGCCTGGTAAACTGGCCAATGACGGGTCGGGCATCAGTCAGGCGCTAACGGGCAGAGCTGAGTCGAGTGGCCCTGCTGCTGCGGCACCCGCGCTCCAGAGAACGGCAGGAATGAGATACACACACATGCACACTGTTTAGGTGACAAGTCCCGGTTATATGTGGGTGTTGGCGCTGTGTGTATGAGGGAGAGAGAGAGAGATACACACGAATGCACACTTTGCTCACAAGTCCCTGTTTCCAAATCACACTGTTGCAGAGTCAGGTCTGCGGGGAGACTGCGGTACTTCTCGCCTTTCTCGCAGGAAATGTTCCCATCTGTTACTTACTTTGGCATACAGTGGGCGGGAGGCTGGGTGAAATGCTGCACAATGTGCACTTCTTTTGAGATGTGTAGCGCGGAACTGAGGGTTGTCTTGACTTTGATTGCATTGCCAGAGTATGTCTGTGTACAAAAAAAAAAGTACTGCTCTGTAAGCTCTTTCAATATTCAAAAGCTGCAGTTCAAGGCCAAGGCGCGATGTTCGTGAGTAAAGGATTAACAACTGGACAGACTAGGCTCTTTGTATTCCTGACACAGCCTCGCTGCCTCCAGATTGCCATTACATAGAAATATGGCCTGCGTGATTTTTGGCAAACTCGTCAGAGGGATTCTCCCGGCAGAGGGGCACAGTCCTGCGAGGGCATCCAAAACCCTTCCCCACCCCCCACACCTTCCCCACCCCTCACTCACACACACACACACACACATCCTCAACCCCGAAAAATTGCATACCTGCACTTTCTGTGCCCACTTCACAGAGGGCTGGGCATCATTTATTACCAGCGGCGATGTAATCCTGTGAATCTCCAACCACGGAACATTCCAGCAGCCCAGCAGGCTCTTTACTGATTGCTTGTCAGGGGAGCTGTGCTGAGCACAGCCCAACAGCACTGAGGTGGGAGCAGACACACAGACACGCAGAGCACCTCACACTCACTCATCCCCGCTCCCCACAACCGCTCCAGCATATAAAGAGAGAGACACAGCCAGAACAGCATGTTCCCCGTCTATCCGAATGGCCATACGTGTTGCTTATAAATGCGCCGACACGGACCAATGGCATGAAGAGGTTGCATAAGGTACGTATTGTCTGCTTGATTGGGTTTCTAAATTCATGGCGCTCTTCACATTACACAGAGTGACTTGCTGTCGTTCATGTTGATAGGCTATCCATTGTCTTCTTACTTCAGGAAAAAGTATATCTATAGACAGCACAATCCTCCAACTCAAGCCACACTTGACATTTTCGTGTAGGTGGCAGAACAAATTTGCATTGACATTGCCTTATACAATATATGCTAACACAAAGAGACCTTATGTACAGACAAGTATGTAAATCTCTTGGGGGGTAATACTTTGGGATTATTTTGATATTTTTCAACATTCAATACTACAGCTGCTCTTTATCAATACATACTGTACGTAGATGTGTGACGCGTGCCTCGCAAATCTTGTTGGTTAAAAGCAGTGGCTCTATAACAAATACTCATACTCAAGTTTAGACTTGTGTAACATGTTCAGTTGTATGTGTGCGTGTGTGTGTTTTCATTTTTGGGTTTCTTGCTTGTTTGCATACTTGTTTTGGTTCAAAAAGATGATTTTCAACGAGAGGTATTTTTGAACACTCACTTCAGGTAAGAGCAAGACTTGCGCCCACAAGGCAAGATTGTTCTCGAATGAAAAATATAGCCCCTAAGTCACACTCCAGTGGCTTAATGTTCCTCACATCAACTCTGAAAGACCCTCACAGTGTGGCACATGAAGTCATTCAAGGCATCAGTTCAACAAAACAAATCAGTACAAAATAAAGTACGCCATTACCTCAAGGTCACAAAGGCTGTCTGAGATAAGCCATGTCGATATGGTCAACCACACAGCAGGCTAACTAAATCAGTAAGTAAATGCATGAAGTTATAATGTTTAAAGCCATGGGGCACATGAGTACATATACCTCTGCAGTGGGTAAATTACATAGCATTAGGTCTCATTCAAACACACACTGGGTTTGAAACCTTTGTGCTCAGCATAATGTGAGCCTCAGGGTCTGGGTCTTGGCGTCACGTAGCAGAAGTCAATTCTGGCTCATTTAAAACTTTGAAGCAAAGGTTTTCTTTGAGTAATAGTGTAATCGAATTTGATAATCAGCTATCAATGTATCTGAACAACAGTTACACAAAGTATTTCTTATATAAGATGGTAATCACCAGCAGACTGTACATAACATGCCTGCTCTAGATCACAATACCAAAACAGGAAGATAAATAATTCTACTGACTGCTACCTCATTTAAATGAGTCAGACAGGCTTGACATGCTAAATTGGTGGATAAAAACGACTGCTCCGTATGGGAGGGCTGGTTTGTACTTCTACAACATTTCTGATGAGTACTAGCAAGACAACAAAATGCTTTTCAACAAGACAACACATTTCAAAACCAGGCCCTAAGTGAAAGTAACTGGGTACCATGTCAAGGTAGAATTCTGGATATGGTAGGCTGTGCTCCCAAATAGTTAGCCCCTGCCACACATCCATCCCCATAATGACATGGTTTCCCCCAGTGGGAGTGTCACTGAAAGTGTATAAGATTCAGCCCTCTGAATACTGAGTTAGTCAAATCAATTTGTCTGCGTTTGACCTGCAGTCACTTCCAAACTACAAGTTGGAATCCCTGTGTGAGACCTGGCACCGCGTGCCAACAGCATCCCCTCTACTGTGCCTGAGGTGGAGACAGGCTTCAGAGGTGAGCACTTAGCATACAGCCAGTTTGCTCTGATGTACACAAAAAGTTGCATTGCCTTCCATCCGTCGCAAAAACATCATCTGACTATAGCATGCCTGTCTTGGCATCAAGCAGGCAGCACCTTGAGCTCCGAGTGCAGAGGCTCATAATATGAGGAGATGAACGACTCAGCTCTGTCTACGCATCCTCAAACACACGTGTTCATTGCATCTTTTGCGGTGCCTGAGGGGAGAGAGTACAATGCAAAGTCTGTAAAACCTGTGGAAAGATTTCTGTCACGCATGAATAAAACATACAGAATGTAAAATGTGAAAAAAGACAGTAGGTGTATACATCACCAGCTGTGCTCTCTCAGGGCCGCAAAGTTGTGGCCAGGCAGCAACACATTCATCTAAGATCAGGAATGCATCAAAGGGTATCCAGAGTGACCCCTAGGGGTCCCAGGGAACAGGTGGGGAAATGGTGATTGTGACATAAAGGCCTTTACAAAGATCAGCATTCCCAAACATTTGGTGTAGTGGCATACGCATACATGACAGGTCTTGAAAACGTAGCACTCACTCAGAATGTTAATGTAATTAGTTTCACAATTCTAAGCATGGTCAAAAATATGTCAGCCGTGGACCAAAATGAAAACAACAGCAACCGACAAGAGAGAGAAATGAAGTGCTCAGTGAAGTACGCGTTCAGTGTGGGATGCCTCCGCAGCACTCTAACACATCACACAGAAATCAGCTGGTGACATTGAGAGAGAGTGGCACTTCTGTGTGCTTTTCCCCTAGCATTGACATTTCATTTAGAATTAATTTCACCCCCATTGCCAACAGACTGGGATAGTTGGGGCTGGTTAAAAAAAAAAGGACTGACAGTATGATGGCAATGTTACATCAACCCGACATTCTGCCACATTTTGATTTCAAGAATATTTTCATGGCCTTGGCTTCCGAGGCATATTATAAGTGAGTGACATGAAGGCTTTTTATTTCAGTTCTCTGCTAGACTGCTTCAGTCCTTAGACGCACTTCATATGAATGACATGGTTGATCTGACTGATAGGGTTGACTGAAGTGATTAAAAACAATGCAACTGATTTCATGTTTTTTTGTCAACCTGATCAGTACAGCTTCACTTATGGACTTTTGTATAGCCAGCTTTGGCATATTTTTCATAGAGAATTCCAATATGTTTTTGTGATTTCGTAATCTAGGGCAGGTTGGTCACAATAACACATTAGATTACCGATAATTATGGGAAAATGACAGGGATGTGTTGTTACCATTAAGAGAAAAGGCTTATTGTGATACTGGCCATAATTATTTAATATACCTGATGCACACACTTAGCTAACTAAACAAATACAGTGATCAGGTGTTCTTAAAATTAATCTTTGGTCCAAACGTGTGTAATGAGAAATAGAGGAGGGCTTTGTGGTTAGTGTCTGCTATAGCAGAGAACCTGAATGAAGATGAGGGTTTGTATGGAAGAGGAATGAGGCAAGATACAAAAAGCCCTCTCAGTATTCTTGTCCAGTAGATTTGTCCGGAACAATCAGTTGATAATGTCAGATGTCTTGGGAATATAAATGGATGTGCTGCTCTAAACGGACTGGTTTTCTCTAGGTGAGAGTGACACAGGTGGAATTGATTTAGCTGTGATGCAGTGAGTTGGATGTTATCAGTCAATCACTCCATCACACTGTATCCGTGTTACACTTTTCCTTCAAGTCATTTTAGTTCAAACTGAAGGCTTGCTAGCTTCTTAGTGTGCAAGTTCTAAGTGGGCATATTTTTTCCGCCACTTTCTCTCAAGGCCATTGTACCAACAACTGAACTGAACTGAAATTTATTTTTCTGTCTGTGCAGATGTCTACCCACAAGTATAAAGGATCCTCACTGTATAATGTGGTTCCTGTGAACAGCCTATTCTACTATTGAAACTAAGATGCTGGTGAATCACCATAAGGGGATTGTGCTGGCAGGATAGTACCAAAAGAATCAATGCCTTTATTCGCTCACTCCAAATACTGCCTGCTCAGGAAGAACAGACCTGCTGCTAAAGAATTCTGCAAATACTCAAAAACTCAAAATACTTAAGGAAAACAAACACATTTGTATAAACCTGAACACCGAATATGGATTGCTTTAAAAGATGTGCATCCCCCCAAAATGTATTTATCCTCTCATAAGTTCTTGTCTTTCTGTCTATTCTATTCACTGCATTTCCGTTTTATTAAGACTTATATTTCTTCAAAAATATACTGTGCGTGACAATGAATGAATGAATGAATGCACAGGGTCAGAGAGCAGTCTAGGCCAGTATGATTAGCAGATGAAATGAAAGGGCTTTTTTTTTACTTTTTTGTTTGTGTGTGCAAAGGAATATATAACTCATAGAATGCAAGTGATATCTTATCCAACAACTGTAACAAGAACGGAATGATCTGTTTGCCTTCTGAAGATGCAGGCTGTGATCTGTTGATATTTGAGCTCAACTACCAATCAAATTACACCCCACCATTCCATGCTCCTGAAGCATGTGTGTTAATTGGCTGGGATTGTTTACGGCCACTACGATTGTTTCCCAGGAGCCAGGACTGTGTGCGAACACCAGAGTTATTTTGCACCGCTGACACTGAACGGGCAGCTAGGCGAGCGTGAGGAGCAATTCTTTGAATTTGAGAAAAAGTGTATGGGATTAGAATCGTGGACTGGACCTTTCAATCACACAGGCTTCTTGCTGAATGCAGCGTTTAGCTCCAAGACAATGTTAAGGAAATGATCGGATCACCCGGCTCTAAAGCTTCTCACGGTTTGTCCAAATGGGTTTTGGGAGAACTACTTTAAATTGGCTGGGATGGGCTATCCATATTTCAGTCAGGATCGGACATGGCAGAGCTGGAGGATGGTGTGTCGGGATTTTCTGAATAGGCTTCACCTGAAAATAGCCATGTGACTCACCTTTATCGCCTAAACTTGTGGTGTTGAAACAGACACCTGGGTCGGTGAAGTTAATCTAATTTGTGTGCTGTACTAAATCTATAGAACCTTGTTAGGTTTGTACTCATTGTAATAAATTGTTTTTCTTTGGGCCTCAGCAGAAATGTTTTGGCAAATATCAGGTTATACATCATCCTCAGGCACATTTCTGGGTTGGCCTCTGCTAGATGTGATGACTATGAAGAATAATTATAGGCTATTGCATTGGCTGGGATGTCGGGATGATTCATTGAGAAATTAATAACAAGTTGATTTAAAAAGTCATTCCGGGAACATCCAGAGAGGATAAAAGGTTTAGAAAACAACCATTATTCAATGGCTGTCTGATGGGAAGCCTTATACTTTTTGTTTGTTTTATATACAACACGCATTCAATCGTTCATGACCTCCTTTACAAAAAAGTGACTATCAGTATTTTTCTAATGCTTCACTTTTAAATTGTTCACAATGGCTCTCAAGCAAAAGCCTGCTGACAGAGAGGTATATTGGGCCCCAGGTCAGCCCTGTTTCTATGGACACTGTAGCATAAATCCAAAAAAAACCCTGCATCTATGCAAAGACACAAAGAGAAGCCATGTTTCTTTAGCCATACTGCTTCTATTTCATTTTATTTGGAAGCCAACGACAAGCACTGATAGGATTACAGGCTCAAAGTGGCATAATAATTCGTATTTTACCACAATGAGGGTATCAGAATGAGGTTGAAGGAGAGACTGTATTAAAGTGGAAACACCATCGATCATAATGTTCCAAATGACACTTCTGGGCACCATAACACCTTTGGTTCTGATTGGGCAAAATGTGCAGTAGAGGTGACATCCTTTTTCAAGGGGGCATATGAGTTGTGAGACATCCTCATGAGTTCGGAGATATATTACAATGGAAGCGTTGGTGATGTGAGGTTTCAGATGACTCGGAGGCATCCCAAATGACTTCCCAGTTTGCACTATCCTGGTTTCATAAATCTTTCCCCGGCTCCTTTACACAGGAACAAAGAGTTTCTTTAGACAAGATTTAAAGATAAGACAAGATCAGCAGGAAGAAATAACGGAAAAAAAGACGCAACTTCACTAGCAACATACTAAAAATTTTAGCAAATGATAAATTAGGAGAATAGTTCAATACAAAAGTTCAAGCTACAACTAACGAACGAACTAACTAATTAATTAATTAATTAGGAGAATAGTTCAATACAAAAGTTCAAGCTACAACTAACTAACTAACTAAGTATAGCTTCTCTGAAATACACATTTCCTCATTATCAACTATCAAGACGCACCTTGAAATACTTATGGCACGTGAACACTTCTGATTCACACACACAGAGTCCAGAAACACTTAAAGTACAAAAGATTCTCTCCGCCTCCTCTTTCCCCATCTGTCTCTCACATGGAGATAATTATATGGATTACATTTGAGAAAAGAATAAAAACCCCACTGACTTCTCTGATGCCAGATAGCTCTGTAGAGCTCTGGAGCACAGGGGAACTTCGAATAGAGATGATGGACGTGTCACCTGTGCTGAAGAATAGGACACGTGGGGGAGCCCGCAGTTCACTTTCCATCTGTGGGACTCTCTGCCTAGCTACCAGGCTCATCCCACACATAAAGCCCTGGCACAAGTCGAGGGTTGAGACCTAATACAGAGATAATCTCTGAGATCAAGTCAAGGGCCACACTAGCATGGACTCATACCTCACACACACACAGACACACACACACACAGACACACACACACACTTTAACAAAGCCCAAATGCGAACGCATGCAGGGTTTAAGATCGTCATATACGTACATCTACGTGTTCACTCAGACGCACAGATACAGGTTTGATCATCACCTTGATTTCAACATTCTCAGTGTACTCATTTGTGGGTGTCAGGAGAGAAAATCCCATACAGTTTGGAGACCAGCGCCATCTTCTTGAATAAACCATGATTCATTTATTTATTCATTCAACAGTTGCAAATTACCAAAACGGCCCTGGCTAACTGACTGTAAAAATGTGAAACATGTAAACATGTGTGGTTACATACCACAACACAATTAACAGTCCCAAGTTGTCATGTTCCCCACTGAAACATGCTGCCACTTCTTCACACTGGGGCAGCTGCAGTATCGTAACGGTGTTAATTATCGGACGGCGTGTGTTATCGGCAAACGTTTGCGTTGTCATGTGAATCCATTATTAAACTGAAGTCATAGATTGTTAATCCATTATTAAACTTAGCATTTTGATTGAATGGCCGATGTTTGACACTGTCCGATAACTAACATAGGTACGCTTTGTTTCCTAAAGTATCCTAAAGCCGGAACTCTGATCTTCCAAAACAGGGTCTATATCAAGACAATACAGAAGGGAAATGGAAAGGAGAACGGGAACATTAAGTTCTCCTGTCATTAAATTGTCTTCACCTATAGGCACGTAAGTGGGTCTTCCTTTGTTCCCAGTAGGAAAAAAAGCAAGAACTTTTGTCTTGTTTTAATTTCCAGTGAACAGGGTGTACTTTTAGGCTGAAAAGAAAAAGCACCAGTGATGTAATGAGACACTGCGAGAGCTCTAAAATTAGCAGAAGAGCCCTGAGTAGCCGTGGTATGCCATGAATGAAAACAGCCTCAGAAGAAGAAGAAACTATAGGGACATTGTGTGTGTGTGAGTGCCACTGCTCTCAATTTCCATTCAATTACAGAAGCATGTGTTTCAGCCATTGGTGCACCTGAGCACCAGATTTCTGCGTGAGAAAAAGGAAGACGACAAAAATCAATACATTGACATTAAGAAGACAGATAGACTCTCCCCTGTAATTCTCATCTCCAAAGTGTTATCATAGCTCTCTCTGAACTACCTCGGCACACAAAAAAGAAAATCGATAACGCAGTGCCACAAAAGGAGTACAGATGACATGTCAGCACTTTTTCAGCATATGGGATGACTATGGTGGAAAGATATCGTATTGGGTAGGAGAAAAGGTGCGTTCATGGGTTTGAGACGAGCTCTCGACCTTACCATGGCCCCATTTTCATGCGTCTGAAGAGAGCTGAAAGGAATTATAGCATCATCTCAGCCGCTCTGTGACCTGGTCTGTTGTGGTGTAATGAAATAAATAAATGTACAAAGCTCTAGATGAATGACACACAGACGAGCAGACACAGGCCTCTTTTTTGTGTGGTACGGTCTGGTAACTGTCAGAGAACGCATTTCACACTTCATAAACTGGTCTAAATCAGCACAGTCGTGCTGTATCCAGTGTGTTCTTAATTAGTTATTATTCTAAGCTGTATTCACATAGCATCTTAAGGCTAAAAGTAGCTCCTCACTTGCTGATTTAGGAGAAACTCCTGGAAATAATGGGCATGTCAGTCTTAACCTTGGGAATATTTTTTTTTTACTAAGAGTAATTCACAGAGCCCCTTAGCACTAAAAGTAGCAAAACTAAGTTAAGAAGTAGTCGATAGGACTTCAAAATCACTCCAACTCCAACTCAATCAGACCAACTCCCAGACCGGAAAAAGACCGTTTGTACCATTCCGCATTACAATGTTTTGGAATGCAGAAGCAGAATCACTGTAAAAGTCTCAATCTCAAGGTAATAATGCTGGCGCTTGTAAAGGATGCAAAAACGTCACCAACCACCTGGATCAACCCACTCAGTGGCGAAAATGAATCGAACGAAACGTTTGATTGTAAACTTGAACTAGCTCCGGTCTACACTACGGAGGTATTATATAGATTTGGAGAGATGAGGAAGTACCACCCCCATTGATCTCAATGGCCAGTGCTATGCTCGCTACTTCAGCCCAAGAAACACCAAATTGACCACAGACATATTTAAAAAATGTCCTCCCATGGATACTTACTTCCGGCACCATTTATACTAAAAATCAATTAGACACCATATAGCATATGACAACAGGCACTAAAAATAGTATGTTGTCTATTGGGATGGGCTTTGGTATGCCCTCCACGGAAAAAAAAGAAAGATGTCAGGGTCGTTGTCTTGGAAATATCACAATAAATAAATAAAAACTATAAAAAAATGTGAGACTCTGGGAAATATAGGATTTCTTTACTCCTTACTCCTTCAATTATGTGTGTGGAGCTGAATTTCATGTTTCATTTACTTTTCCATATGCTGTTATATGTACTCACACATGTTGTATAATGAAGGTCTACTTATTTTCAATCTTCCGTGCTTTACTGCTTTTGCTACATATAAGTTTCACTGATGTTATAAATTACTCTATAATTAAATGACACACCATCATCCATTTCTTTTGATTTTTGCTTAACGATGCTATTTTTACAAAAAAGAGTCATTGATTATTTACTTGATTATATCACGGTTTGTCTTCTCTACAGATGCCTTGGCTGTCACCTGCAATCACGGGTGATTGCCTGCAGCTGTCGGTTCCCTTTCGGAACTGGCCACACCCCTCTTTCAATCTCTCTCTCACACTGCAACTGCTTACCTGGCGGCAGGACAAGCACCTTGCTCTCCACTTACCTTTTCCCCTATACTTAATAAATATATATACTGGTTAACTTAAGGTATTTGTGTCTGTGTTCTCCTTATGTTGCTTCCCAAGAGCCGGGTCGTAACACAACTAACTCACGTCCACTCTGTAAGCCTGGACCACGTTCAAATCAGATAGTCGGTCCCTTGAGTACCTCAGTTGTGAAGAAAGTGCAAAATGTAAAACTCCCAAAAGCACGTATTTAGGCATCGTCAAGGTAACGTAATCACAACGTGCTTCCCTTGCAGCCTCTCGCACTCAATCACTTACCAGGTGACTTTAATTAAGTCTGCGAGGGGTTCAGGCCTTAGGGGGGACACTGGGATTGGGCCTCACTGTTGGAGGGATTTATAACCTACTTCCACTCCCTGCTAACTGGTTTTGGATGACCTTTAATATGGCAGATCCTCCACATGAACTCACAGGGTGGAAGTAAGTAGGGAGAGGGTGTGGGTCCCTCCGGTTTAATCATGGCTCCGGCAGTTCCTTTTTATTGGCAGTTTATTGTATGTTGAACACACACCAATAAACTTAGGCCATGAGAGCTCAACCAAATAGGGAGTAAAATAAAAGCTTCAGTCAGTTTTAAGTGATGGCCTACTTGAAACCTTAGGCTATATGAACTTCACACAAGTGGCATTGCTGCAGTACCTTGAGTGGTGTTTCCCCATTGCAGCCCATATCAGTTTTTCCCCACATAATTTAGGTTAATTTAATTTAATGGGAAAGGTAATATTATAAAATAATTGAGCACCAAATAGAATCTGCAAATGTACAATGAAATGAACACTTCTGACAACTACCTTATCTTACCTTAGGAGTTTTGGCTTTTCCTCAATACAAGTTGGTCACAGCAGCTCAGCAGCAAACTTTTAGTTTGAATCATTTAGTATGAGTATCGTAGTAGTAAGATAAAATGCTTTGTGAATACAGGCCTTGATCTGACATACACTGATAATTAAGCATTGTTCATTGCATAACATACCGTACGTATGCCCACCTGATATGTCAAAATTGAATGCCAACAGTGAACAGCTTAACAATAGATAAAATTGGCTATCCAGTCTTTTTGAAAGATGAAGGGACTCAAAATCCAGGCAAATGAATCTGCCAATGCATGGATTTGTGCATCAAATTGAGTGGGGGAAAAAGTCCCTCACCTGAACCATGCATCAAATTTGTAGAACATATTTGCATATTCTACAATTCTGCATTTCACATCAGATTTGTTATGCATTTATATTCATTATGGAAACAGAATGTATTAATCTAGTCTTTACCAACCTATCCAAGTCTGTCTACAATCCCTCTTTAAAAACATAATGTATAATATTTATTTTCCCATTCATTAAATTAGTTAGTCACTGTTCCTGGGTCAGATTCATGAGTCTTTCACTATTTCTCAGCATCAGACCATGACGTCCAGGTATCCAATCATTTAGAGTTAATTCATAGTTTTTTTTTCATTCATAGTTCATTTTACTGTATGAATGAAAACCCAGAGGTCTGGAAAATTACTGACCTTGCTCCCTTACAATTTACTGACTTAACCAGCTCATTGTGCAAGACCACATTCAGACCTACAATGTTTTATTGAAAATGGGCTTCAGCACAAGCTTGTTGTGCTTCCTGGAGACATGGGTTTTGGTACTGCACAAACGCTTTGGTACTGACATTAAGAGAAAGGTATCCTCATCAGTTCTGCAGCACTTTGAGAAGACACACAAAATCCTTGTTCATCATGGTGTACTGATGCAAGGTGGAACTGCAAACATTACTGAGCACCTCCTTCAATGTGCTGAAGGTGGAGTCTCCCAATATCTACAGCCAAAAGATGTTCTCTTACAGAACCTTCTGGTTTTAACTCAGAACCTCCTTTGACATCTCTAAAACTCATGGTGGGGATACTTCAGCTGTGTTCACTACTCTCAGCAACTTCACCGAAAATCTGTGCAGGTGCGCCAACTCAGGTGAACAAAATCCCTCAGCCAAGGCTAACACGACATCATGTGTGTTCGTTCTTTGATTTCCTAAAATATCACATTGGCTGCCAAATCTGACACTTCAAAGACATGATGTAATGAATGGCTAAAGATAGTTAATTACAGTTTGGCCCACCTTCAAGAGCTGGATAGCTTCCAGAGTATCAATGAATCCTGTGGTATTCACTTCAGTCCTGCATAAAAACCAGCAAACTTTTCAAATACAACTTCGGTAAAACTTACTATGGTTAGACTCGGTTTGGCTCACGGTATGAAGTGTATTCTGTAGGCCATTGATCTATTTGGTAGAGGAGACAGATGGTGAAACTGGAGTGGAAGCAAACAGCCTGCAGAGGGGACTGAAGGTTCTTGAGTGAGTGAGAAGTCTTCTATTGTCATCTGTACAGCCTTTTCACAGAAGACCTCAACTAAACTATCGCTGAAAGAGGCAATAATACAGCCAATCCATTTTCACAAGTGGTGCTTTGCACCTGTAGTGCATCCCTGCTAATGTGGAAACGTCTTGGTTAGCGTAAGAAAAAAGGGAAAGCCCAACCTTACTAGTTCGGCAACAGCGCAGGAACCCCAGTGCACAAGGGCAGGAGCCTCATTCACCTCATGGGGCTTCAAAAACTAAAATCCATGGCTTAATGCAGAAGTTCCCATAGTAATAAAGATTATCGGCACAAAGGAACTTCCACTGGTGGGCCTGTAAACTACGGTCTCCATCCAGTGGTAGCAAACAACACTAAAAGAAAGGATAAGCATCAGATAGACCTCTTAAGGGGATGAAAAATCATTACCCACACTCGCTGTGTTGCAAATCTTTTATTATGTTTTGAAGCTTATGGTGAGGGTATGGAAGCGGTAAACAAAATTAAAATGCAATCAATATCCAACAGGGCAGAATGATGTTTCAAAAGGGGGATTTATGAAATGTGGCTTTTAGCTGGTTTGTATAATCTTTCTTAAGATGTATAATGTACTTTTTAACTCCCGGAGTTGTAGCAGTCCACAAGTCACTCGGTAAACACGGTAAGCACATCTCTTATGGGCACTTGCATACACTGGCATTAAATATGATTATTAAGAGATTAATTCTGTGCATACAAATAGTATGTTTACAAGGAAAATCTCAAGGCTTGTATAAAACACTATTTTGAATAGTCAACTTTTTGTGAAAAAAAACAAAAAAACAATAAAACACAGAGAAACAAACAACTCACCCACAAAATCAAAATGTACGATTTTAGTCTGGGATGACACCGCCATCCCAGTCTGTCAGTCAGGCCCACAGTGTCTAAATCGTCAAAATTTAAACAGGCATTTAATATGAGACATCATGTTTTCATAACATCCACTTAACACAAACATTTTCATACTGTTATACATATACTTTAGGTTTTGTGGTCATGAAAGTCCACAGTGGCTAAGATTTTTCGACAATTGTCCAAGAGCCGAGAGGCAGATTTAAGTATCTGGGGGTCAGAAGGCAGGTCCACTGTGTTCGTATGGAGCACGTCTCTGTCGGAAGGCAAACAACTCCAGCCACTCATGAAGAGTTGGATTGAATGGGGGAACTCACAAAGACGTAATCATAATTGCATACCATTAGAGGACTACAGCAGCTGATTAATGAAATAAGGCACAAAAAAAAAGAAAGAGCCCCCCCCCCGGATCTTTTAATTGAGTCGACTCTGTGTGAGCACAGGGATGTATTCTATGCGCCTATTATTTTAACCAGTGAACAAGTCCTACAACAGTTCACCCATGCCAATCATTGGCAGTACTCTTTGAGGGGAAAAAGGCTTACAATTGTACTTGACAGAGAAAGAAAGAGCCACATTTTATATGCATAGTATGACACTATATATGTAAACCAGGCTGTGATTGCTTTGGCTAGTGTGAACTCTGTGATATACACATCTAGATACATCAGTTGCCTGTATGTATATATATATATATAGTAGGCACGTACTGTAGTATATATTGACACGCCACGTTTGGCAATATAAGCCAGGCCCTTACACCAGAGATAGTTCAGTGCTGAGTTGAGTATAAAACAATATGATACATTGCTTTGGTGTGCTGAAGGCAAAAAACATAATAGGGCCAAAGCCGGAGTTAAGACATTACCAAGCCATCTGTCATATACATGGCGCAATATGCTAAACATTTCTGAAATGGAAGGACATTAGCATCGGATGGTTTAAGACATAATTAACGGAATACTAAATACAGTAAATCTCAGCTCAGATTCTCAGCTTTTCTACAAAGACAATTTTCAAATGTGACATACTTGAACCACGCATAACAATGCAAGACACGCTGTAGTGACAGATAATGAATGACCTGTAGCATTGATTAAGGGTCGATCAGTGAAGGAGAGACTAAGGGCAAATCTCTGAGCATCAATCTGCGTGTTAACATTGTTGATGGGGCTCGAGACCTTTTGAAGGGATATTGTCGATTTCCACAGACAAATAGGTAAGAACACAAAACTAAATACAACACGCCAACATGTCTGTGTATTTAAGAACAAATGTAAACCTGGGTATCTGACACACTTACAATAGATGTCATACGGCAGGTGCATAGTTCCAAACATACAAGGATCCACTGATTCTCTCACAGTCATTGAATTCAACTGTAACACAATCAGCTTACACCAAACTTAATGTAGCGTAACACTCATAAATGGCTTTGGGCAAAATTCTCAGCTAATTGTCATAAAAATGGCATATGTAAATATACCCAAGTTTGACATGTCTACAACACCTTGAATCCACTGAGTGCAACTATGACCCATAGGGGAAACCAAATGATGGAATCATTAGGTCTAGAGTATGTGGTCTTTTTACAGTGTTACTTTACACATTACTTTGGCCCTGAACACAACTGACACAGAATAACTTAAGGCTGTTTGAATGGATTACCCTTAGTCTCTCCAGCACATGTTGAGCACCACAGTGGTGATGAGGCCAGGAAGTGGGGTTCTGGCGCCACCTGGTGGACAGAGGGCCTACTTGCGCCCCAAGGTCTCAGCCAGCTTCTTCAGTCTCTTCTTCAGCTCCAGCGGGAACTTCTCATAGCACTTCTTGCACACAGGTTTCATGTCAAACTCCACAAACTTGTTCCTGGAGATGGGCAAAAAAAACAAATATTAGAAATGGAGCTCAATTCACAGAGCAAGATGTATATAGCTGATGTCAGCTTTAAGATCTTTACAATTCAAACTATCATACTTTAGAGAATCTCTTGAGAGCGGTATTAATCTCAAACATAACTGCAGGAACCCATTCAGTCTTACAAACACTGTAAGGGCTAAGGTTAGGTGAACCTTGGGGTAAGAGCGTTGGGGTAAGGGCGTTGGGGTAAGAGCACTGGGGTAAGAGCACTGGGGTAAGGGCTGTGTTTTACAAGTTTGAGTGATTTTTACTCATGCCAGGACAAAGGAAGCAAATTGAGTAAAAATCACTCAAACTTGTAAAACATCTCCCATCTCCAAAACAAAATCATTGATCTAAAACGGCAACCAAAGGAAACCACTTCAACGAGAGGCTGGAAAAAAAAAAAGAACAGCGGAGAGGGTGAAAAGTGAAAACACTACATATGACAGAAACTAGCCGTACAAGGAAAGAAAAATGAGACAACATTTACCCTTCAGAGGGGTAAAGTAAAAAAGTGAAGCGGATGAGGAGAAGTAAGGGAGAGGTGGGAGGAGGAGGAAGAGGAGGAAGAGGTTTACGGACACATGGCAGCTTTCTTGCGCTTGTCCCGGGCCTCGCGCTCGCGGCGGGCCAGCCGACGCTTCAGCTCCTCGGGAAAATGCTCGTAGCAGTGCTTACACACTGGCTTCAAGTCCACCTCCACAAACTTGTCCCTGCACGCCCCAAGCGCGTGGAGGAGGGGAAAGCAGACAAACACGGTGGAAAGAAAGTATGGGAGAACAAATGACAGAGAAAGAGTTCAACATGCAAAGAATATGAGTTTATTTAATGAGTATGAAGACGAGGGAAAACCATTTTTGAAACAGGTGTGAGATGAGAAAGAGCCATTGGAATGATTTAAATGTGTGGAATTAAATTGAGCAAAAAGGTGGTAATTAAATCATAGGGGATTGAAGAGGGTGAGGGTGGAGAGAGAAAGAGAGAGAGAGAAACGTGTTAGAAGCCACAGGAAGGAAAGACAGACAGGCACTCAGAAAGCATTAGAAGGGATGAGGAACCCACAGTGTGCAATCAACTTTTTAAATGTTTGCCATTTTATTACATTAGTCTGGCTGATACCTTGTTTCTGTGCTGCATCACTACAGCTTGTAAGTGCAAAGCCATTTAACTGTGTTGAAAGCAGGGAGCAATATGCTGGAGTAGGGCTGCTTGTCCTCACAGAACCAAGAGCACAGTTTGCTAACCCGTAATCCACACACAGTACCAAACTTGATTCGAGGATTCAATTTTGCACAATTGTTGTTAATCAATGAATCAATCGCTTAATCAGTTACGCTTTTTCATTTCCACTTTTTAAATACATTTTATTCTTTGTTTTTAACAGGGCAAAGACTATATACGTATATATTTATATATATATCGCTCTAATGAGGAGTTGATTAACTATTCTGATTAAAATCAAGATGTTTAGAGCGTCCTTTATGTATATGATCTAATTAACACAGCCAAGGTAAAAGCAGGAGGGTGAAAATCATCTAGTGTTTGTATGGCTGAAACCAAAAACACAACTACAGTTCCAACTCTCTAGCCGCCATTTCCTCCTCCACGTGTGAGTCAGACCATGAGGACAGAGTGAGAGTGCGTGTGCCTGACTGTGTTGTGACCGTGAGTGGAGGAGAGTGCTGGTAGTCAGACTCACATTCAGGCGGTGGTTCGGCTAATAGTGGTCACTGCCACATAAGACAAAACACACTCAAGGGGAAGTGTCTGAGCTCATTTGAGCATCACTTCCATGCCTGTTGCGTGTGTCATCTTGGGTGTGTGACGTGTTAAACAAGTATGAACGGGTGTCTGGGTGTCTGGGTGTCTGGGTGTCTGGGTGTCTGGGTGTCTGGGTGTCTGGGTGTCTGGGTGTCTGGGTGTCTGGGTGTCTGGGTGTCTGGGTGTCTGGGTGTCTGGGTGTCTGGGTGTCTGGGTGTCTGGGTGTCTGGGTGTCTGTGTGTCTGTGTGTCTGTGTGTCTGTGTGTCTGTGTGTCTGTGTGTCTGTGTGTGTGTCTGTGTGTCTGTGTGTCTGTGTGTCTGTGTATACACTCACTTGAGGGTAAGCTTGGTGTTGCAGGTGGAGCAGGAGAAACAGTTGACACACCAGGCTTTGTTCAGAGCAGAGACCACTGATGGTAGAGAATCCAGAACACAAAATGAGCGGAGGTGATATAGAATTGCCACACACGATCACCCTAAATTACATCTCAGAAAACAAACATTGGGCTCTCACAACTGCTAAATATATGCTACAGCTACCAAACATGATCATGATTTCATCAGTCCGGCCCTCACACCAGCATCTACTACTGACACTTTTGTTCAACAATCAAGGGCAACACTACAACAGCTATGGGCATGGTTCAATTAGGCATGTGGCGTCACAAAGGTCAGAGGTCACCACTCACCATCGCCCTCAATCACACGGTTGCAGTGGTAGCACACGTCACCAAAGAGCTACGGGAGAGAGGAACAAACTCAAAACTCAGTAACAATGCAGATTCACCCAAACACGCACACACACAAATAGTCACACCACCCTCATTTCCAATCCCATGGCAGTAAACCATGCAAAATGCCAAACGTGCACTTGAATAATAGCAGTGTTTATACCTGCTCATGCCTACTGATATCACACACTACTTCACGCATTTGAGCAGGATTACTGAGGTCAGCCGAAAAGACTGCACTGAATAAAACCAGAAATGGCAGTTTTCACATCAGACCATGTTCAAGCACGGTTATTCGGCAAATTCACATAACTTCCTTTATGAAATACCACAGCCCCCCACCCGTCCCTCAATAAACGCTGAAACACCCCAGTTAATATCAACAACACAGGAGGAGCAAGACGGCCATTTTGCACTTGAACATTTCAAGGTATATACTTAAAAGTGACGTGGTTTTACCTGGTTATAGTGAGTCTCACAGTAGGCCAGTCCTTTCCTCTCATAGTGGCGGTGACCGAGGAATGGCTTCTCGCACTTAGCACACACAAAATGCTGCAAGCACATACACACACATACTATGCGTCATGCTGCTGTAGGCAAAAGCCACAGTACTTAACCTGGTACATCATTCAGGACAGATGGAAGACAACAAGGCACAGAGAGCAGAGGGGTGGCAATCCTACCAAAGGAAACGGCACACTCTGTATACACACACACACACACACACACGGGCACTTTTGGTCCACAGTCTTGTTTGTATACTGTCTCACCATGTTAAAGTGTGTCTCACAGTAGGCGTGGCCCTGCCGCTCGTAATACGGCTGGCCTTGATAGGGCCTCTCGCACCACGCACACACAAAGTGCTGCCATGGCAACAGTGGAGGAGAGAGGGAGTGAGGAGGAGGACAGGAGTGAATGAAGAGTGAAAACAAAAAAGGGAAATGAGCGGATGAAGGGATTCAGTGAGAACAGGAGAAATGGAATACAGGAATGTGCAGAGAAAAGTGTGTGTACACACACGAAGGATGAGAAGATGCAACGACAGAAGGGATAAAAGGAATGGGGTGGAGTAAAATGAAAAGAAAGAACATCTCACAGAGCGGTCGCATTTCAGTGAGAACTTTCTTCTCTTAAATAGTAAAACTCGTACAAAATAAATCTGACGAGGTCACAACTACAGTACAGTATGTGCCTGTGTTTCAGTAAGTAAGACACATCTAAAAATGTAGTATTTATAAATAGTAAGAGGCATGTAAGAAACTTGAACCAGTGCCATCAAATATAATGTAACCACGTGGCCTATAAACTAAGGTCACTTCACCAACTGCAGTGACGACAGTGTCACTAAAATTATAGTAACAGAAAAATAATATCTGATGTTATTGTGGCAACAGTTAAAGAACATCATCATCATCATCATCAACAACAACAACAACAACAACAAACCAATGAAGTGTCTAACATGACACAGGGATATTCCACGGGGTACCCACCTCCACATGCCACTGCTTCCCCATGGCATTGACGACACGGCCCTCTATGGGTCTCCTGCACGCCCCACAGATGGGCACGCCCATTTTATCATGGCATGGCAGGCAGTAGAGCTCCCCCTTCAGCTCTCGGGCATCGGAAGTCAGCTCCTTACTGGAACACACACACACACACATTAGCATGTGGCATTTTCCTGCAATGTAATTAATTGCCACCATCGACATAGTTTGCTCTTAGGGGGTTTCAGGCCCTGGGCTCTGTAAAGTGCCTCGAGACAATTTTATTGTTTTGGCACTATATATGTACATACAATTTAATTGAATTCACACACACACACACACACACACACACACACACACACACACACACACACACACACACGGATTGGGTTCTTGTAGCGAACACACACTAAGAGAACAGGGCCAGAAGCATGATCCTCCTTGTGTTAGCAGTACCAACATTCAGTTCCTTACAGTCACAAACACACAGTCTTTATTAGGGGTCTGACACAATCCAAACAGTCAGGGTAGAGTTGTATGGGAATAGTTAACTTTCAATCACACACACAAACTCAAACTTACCCGCAATTGTTGCAGTTGAAATGGTCAGGGTGATAAGGGTCATTCTTGAAGATGAGGGGGTGCTCTTCAATGATGGCGTGACACTTCTGGCAGATGTATTTTCCCAGGCCACGTGCTTTCTCGCGGTTGTGACACGGCCGACACAGGTGTCTGCAGTACACACACACACACACACACACACACACACACACACACACACACACACACACACACACACAGACACACAGACACACGAGTTAGGGTGAACTTCTACTTCTACTCTTGCTTTTCTTGGCTTTTGAGCCATTAACACTCAGGTTTAATGCTGATCATGACTACCACTGTAAAAAATATGTCCATACATTAGGGATAAAAAAGAAAAAAGATTGTCTGCTCATAGCCATGAAAGTTGACTGCCATGTCCACATCGCTAACTGCAGTTTGTTCCACAAATATCTCACTTCATAACTTGATGATTTCATGACAAAATTCTTTGTAATGTGTGCACAGATGTGGTAGCAGTACCACAGAGGAGTTTACATGCCTTGTGCTGTGAGACCTAGCCTCTCACTGCTCCACTGCCAGCTGTGGTGTTGATAGACGTAATAACAAGTGTAGCCTGGCTTCCATATTCATTTCCCCATAGCTCAGCCTGCCTACTAGCCAGGTCTGACAATGAAGCTAAAGCCAATGGAAACATCAGTAACGCTTAAGTGCACTGCAATCTACTGATAGATAGACAGACATAAATGGAAATTAAAAGACATCATTAAATGATATGACAATCTTTCGCTTTGCTTTAAATAGTGTCTGGAGACACGGAGAGTCTTGCCAAGGGTAATGGGGAGTGAATTAAGGGAAACTTCTGAATTTTTCAACCTGGGACCTGAGGGCCCTCTGGCTAAAACAAGCGGTGCACTCTGACGGGCATTCCATTGTATGAGGTCATGCACATGCTCTGACAACGTCACTATTTTCAGCCTCTGAGGTGCACGTTGACTTTTCATGTAACGTTACGCTATTTGTGAATACTCCTTTTATTTTTAATCATTTGGCTAATTGTAGTTACCTTCATTTTCAGGTCAATGGGACCTGTGTCACAGGCTCCAAAGAGAGCACCTGGCTGCCTGCCTGCCTGCCTGAGAGTCTCCAGCAGTGGGCCCAGCCCAGAGGAGTTCAATTACAAAAGGACATTAGAACTGATTTTCTCAAAGCCCAGGATAATTAATTAAATGCCCAATCCAGGGTGCAGTTTGCCAAAAGGGATGTTTATATATACCATGTCCCCTACCTATAATAATTCATTATGAATCTGTATTAAAGGCATACATGGACTCTAATGGGTTTGTACTATTCATCGAAATGAGAAATTGTGTCATCCACCCCCCTACGTTCTATAGTTTGTTTGATCGATCGAAACAGGTCTATTTTCGGCAGTTGAACACTCGTAACCACTTCTGCTTAATTTCTTTAATGTGTGCTCTAATCGGGTTTTTGTTTTCACCGTTTGTGAACTGTTAAACTCCATTACTATGCTTTGTGGGTGTGACCTTTGTGCTGTGTCATCACCATTCATATCTATACAACCAGTGTTCATGATTAAATTACTAAAGCACAGAGTTTTGAGCACAAAGTTCTTCATAGATCTAACCTCTTCATTTTGCTCTCAAAGTGCACCAAAATGATGCATTTAACTTGTAAAATATACAAAAGCAACTTATAAAGAAGGTGTATATAAAGTGGTCCAATTCCCAGAGCACAAATACTGATATACTGATGGAATCTGTCCATTATCTGTACTAGAAAACGCACTTGAATGAATAAGGGAATAAATATGTTTGTAGTCTTGAGAATTTATGGAGCACATGTAATCAACTGTGCTCGTTTAAATCCATATCTAACCATCACATTCTTTAAATAACTGCTAATGAACTCCCCACCGTAATAAGCAACACCTGCGTTTGGAGTGAAATTGATCATTATCAAGACCCCCCCCTCAGCCCCAGATTGGCCCTGTGCGCTAAGAACTCACCGGCCAGCGTTCTTGACGAATCCCACGTCAGCCAGCACAGCCTGGCAGATGTCACAGCAGAAACAGTCCGGGTGCCAGCTGTTGTTCATGGCCTTGATCACGCGGCCAATGATGAACTCTCCTACATATCAACACAACACAGTACAATGCAGCCCAGCACACCAAAGCACATAACAGCAGAAAATGTCAGAGGCATACCTTTAGTACACAACTGTCGTGTAGATATCTCTCTGGCTTAAACAAACCCAGCATGACTTTTGTGTGAATAAACACAGCTTTGTTTACATTCTTATTTTTAGCACTAAATCAAACTCTGTGACTCCTTGAGAGCTTCTGGACAGCGAGTTGAAGTCCAGTTGGGACACCCGCCAAATTATTCAACCATGGCCACAAGAATGATACAACACATAATACTACATATACATATTATACTACATAATACTCTACCCTGCTTCAAACACACACACACACACACACACACACACACACACACACACACACACACACAGTTTATACTACATAATACTCTACCTTGCTTCACACTCACAGACACACACACAGTTTATACTACATAATACTCTACCCTGCTTCTCTCTCTCACACACACACACACACACACACACACAAACACCAGAGCCAAATAGTTTTATGAGGGGAGCCAAACTGCTCAATCACACATCCTAAGGGCAAAATGAAAAAATGGCCATCCTTCAAAATCGTTTTTTTTTTTTCAACAGCACAAGATGTACTAGGTTGTACATTTCGGAGTTGTTTTGGAAGACTAGCATTCACTCACCACACTGGTGACAGCAAGGGGCAAACAGCATCTGGAAATCATGCTCACAGTACTTCCTGCCCTCAAACTACAGAGATAGAAGAGGGAAAGAAAAAACAGAATAACAGTTTAATTTTGTGGAACAGAATTATCTCTCGAAAAAGCTGCTTATCCAAATTTAAACATAGCGAAAACTCCAAAATGTGATTGTCACAACTGTTGCGCTATTTACGCCTACATGTCACTAATTCCCCAAGTGTTACATGAAATGATGATGCACTGCTCATGCACAGCAAAGGTCTTCAGAGAAGTGGTCTCACCTCATAGAAGAGCCCTTCGGGAAACTGCTGGAAGCACTGGGCACAGACGAAGCACTGCTCATGGTAGAGCTCCCCGTTGCTGTTGACGATCTTCTCAGCCGGAGCGAACCCAGCCTTGCAGCGTTCACACGCCGCATTTGCCAAGGCATTGGCCATGTTACTAGGAACACACGGGGAAAAAAGAGGTTAGACACATTATGGGTCCTAAAACATAATTGTTTTTCATCAAGGCATCGGCAATGGCAGATAACATACAGTTAAGAACAGTCGTCTTTATCATGGCATTGCCAATGGTATTGCTATCACAGTGATGCTGAGAATGTCAATGATGTTGCCACAATGTTACAACACAAATGCTACCGCAAACACAGGGCTATGGGCAGGGGCGGTTTTTCCTACAGGCGGTATAGGCGGTCGCCTAGGGCGCCACTCAGAGGGGGGCGCAAAAAACTGCGCCCAGCAAAAAAAAAAAAAAAAAAAAAACAAGAATTGTGGAGTTTTTTTTGCGCCCCCTTCTATATCTCCAACCAATATTTTGACATAAAAAAACTAATTCTAACATTAGGGTAAAATGAGCCAAAAATCGAAAACGGAAGGGGTACGTACGTCCTTGTTGTTGTCAGAACATGCAAGCACAGTGAGGCGTTTGGTTAGAGTGTGTGTGTGTTCAAGAAACTTTGAAGAACAAAATAATGAAGAGGCAAAAGCCATCCGGGGCGCAATTTAGGAAGAAAAGAAAGGAAGAAGAAAAGAAACGTGCCAAGGAGAAAGGTAAATCCTTAAATCCTGTTCTAGCCTAGAATGAATTCCAGATAAGAAAACGTTCACGAATGCGTGAATTGCCCGCGGCACTTTAGTGGAGTTCAGAAGAAAAGATGTACCTTATCATTGAACGTTTTCCTACTCCCTGTCACATAGTTCTTTAATGATTTTACAGAGGCGGGTATATCAAAAATGATGTCCATTTATTCTACATTATACAAAAAAAGACATGATTAAAATAGGGGCGCACATATAAAGCCAATAGCCAGTGCAACAACACTACACATATCTTACTCGTTGCATAGCACACCCATTAAGGAAGCCAAACACGGCAACTTGTCAATAAGTGAGGAATACTGGTAAAAATCCAAGTGTTGTCAACTTTAGCGAATGGTTTGTATGTAATCTTGCTAGTTAGCTAACGCTAGCTAGCCAGTGACTTGTGACGTTCCTTGTTATTGCCATTCAGTCGAAACATCAGTTCAAGTTCAGCTGTACCGCAATTTGCGTCATTTTGCGTCATAAAAATTTGAGTAATCAAATTTGGACAGCTTTAGTTTTGGTGGAGCGAGCTAGCCAGTTTAATTAGACATGATTCAACTAATCAAGAGCTATGCATCTTGGGATAAAAAAATGTCAGGCTGTCCAAATACACCAACATGCTTAATAACTACATAATAGCTAAATTTAACAAATGATGATAATACATACTTTTGTTATATCATTTTAGATTCACTTTTAGAAGACTAAGAAAACATTATTTGCAGGCGATTGGGAAGATGACGTGGAGGTGGGTGTGTGTCCATAAACAGTTCAACAGGGGGCGTGGCCGGAGCATAGTCCAGCACAGGCGTGACATTTTCTCAGTGATTTGTTCTTGAATTAATGTTTGTTCATTGTCGCGATCGTTGTTGTGTTTATGTGAAAGAAATGCAGTCTTACAGGGCAAAATAGCGTTTGAAAGTTGCAATTCCGTTTTCGTGGGGAAAACAAAATATATTTTATTTGGGGGGGGGGGGGGCGCCAGAAGTGAAGCTCGCCTAGAGCGCCAAATGTGCTAGGGCCGCCCCTGGCTATGGGGTAATAACCCATCCGAAGCCCATTGAATTAAATATGACGCTGTAAAAATGCCAAAACACGCCAGAGAGAAAGAAAACCTATACCCGTCCCATACCATGATAATTTACAGCAAAAGCAATAACCAGAAAACACATTTCACCATGAATACCAAAAGTATGAGACTAACCTCTGTGCGAGGTAATTATTAATACATGTGTGGAACGAGACAACAGATAATACAGAACAACATCTACCAACACAACTGATTTGGATCATACACCCACAGAGAAAGTGATTCAATTAACAAATAACTTGTCCTAGGCGGTGTGCTGCCCCCTTGTAGTAAAAAAAGTACACAAGCTTTGGCCTAAGACAATTTTTTGAAGACATAAGAGATACATTCACTTCACATGGCAAAAGGGGCCTTTCTGTGGATGGAAAAAGCTTTGACCACACCCAATAAGTCAGAGTGCCTGTTCGGCGGTTAAAAGGCTTGTCTGACCACAGACATATTCACAGAAGTTGCATTTGCAATTCTCTACACTAGCCTTACTCACTTACTCATAAATATCCTGCATCACTAACTAGGAAAGGCTATGACACATTAAGTAGCCTAGGCTTACAAATAATGTTTTACTAATGACAAAATTCACATTTCATTCATTTGGTGTGCTATTAATCAGCTGTGACGGCCGCACAGAAATTATGTACTTGGCGCATAAGAATTGATTTTGTACTACAGTACTGCGCAATGTAAGGCACGTTGGAAACAATGCTATAACTGAGGATGCACTTCACACAAATGCTGAAGAAGAAAAAAACAGCTATGTTAAGATAAATGCCAAGGCCTACAATTGTTGGACAGTGCTATATGTGTCTCTGACTCACAAATGCACACACACACACACCACTAAGGGAAAGACCAATTCTCAAGAATCCAGCCACTCTTTCTCCTTCCCTCTACCCACACACTTTTAACGCACTGTCAGATATGAATCACACACCCCCGCCACCCCTCGCCCAGTCCAGACATATCATCCCTTTGACATCATAAGTGGAGGACTAGCCTATAGGGGACAGAGTGTGAGTGTTGAGCACTGTAGCTACGGAAACAGTGCGCCCACTCTAGTACTCTTAGGTCTCCTAATTTGGTCAAGATGGCTGTCATTATTCACAGCATGTCCAGCACCAGTGTTCACAGCATACCAGCAAGGGACGGTTTACACATCAGAACAAGATGTGAGAGATAGCAAGGGAGAGGGAGAGCTACCTTGCACACTAACTTGATGAGCGTGTGTGTAAAAGGAAATTCAAAAGACAAGTTACTGTCAACACTGATGTGTGAGATGTGCTACCTCACAACTTCACAGGCACTTGAGACAAACTAGATTGACAACTGGATGGTTAAATGCTCAGCGTCCATTCTTGAAGAAACATCTGTAGACTGTACGGGTTTGTGCACTTTCCTGCTGCAGAACCTTATCACGGCAAAACTAAATCATTCACATCATAAGTGAAGGCAGTGGCACTTTTGGTAGTATAATCTGTCTAGATCATAATCTGTGTAGGTCAGTCATTCCTCAACTATAGGTAAAGACTTTTAAAACTAACTAATTTCAACAAATCGCAAGAAAGCAAGCAAGAAATTAAATTAAAGTTATAAGTGTATTCACATGGACCTTGCCACCATTACAAAGCCGATGATTCTCCACTCTCGGAATTTGTTATTAAAATATAGACACAGTAAACAGTAAATCATGGGATAGTGTGTTGACAGGAAAGGGGTTATTTTCACAAGTTCCCAAAGGAAGCATATCTGAAATCCTCCCACAGCCGTCATCAAGTATGTCAGGAATGTTAGTTAACATGAAAAGCATATGGCTCATATTTTTCCTTCTCATTAGAATTCTCTTTTGAACTACTTCTGTATGCTCCAGCGGACAACCTAAAACGCCATTTCAAGTTCGAGCAGTCATCGCTATATTTATATTTTCATACAGATCTAGTGACTCACTAACGTTACTATAGCTGTTTGGGTGTAGCCCTGTAACTTACCAAAGCCAACTTTATTACTGACCGGCTAAGTTAAATGGCTAACTAAATTTAACAAGCTAACGCCTGATATCGTGCCATCTTATGTTGTAGGAACTGATGTCAGTGGGGCCAGTATGGTCACGTAGACATTAAATGTCTAAGTTGAGTGTCCTTCGACTTGCTAACTAGCTAGCCCATCCCGCGAATACATGGATGGGTTCGCACTGACTATATTTGGTTGGCCAAATAGACAAGAATGCAGTCAATACGTACTTCAGATGTTTTAATAGTTACGTAAGGTAATGATGATTTACAAACAAGGTTTACCTCTCTGTACGATAGTTAAAGTTGGCAGTTGCCCAAATAGTCGAGCTGGCTAATGATTTAGCTACCTAGCTAGGCTATATACAGCTACGCTAACGTTACCTCGGATTGATGCTCGGATCGCTAGTTGGTATAAAGCAAAACACAATAATTAGCCTTGTCTGTCTTTTCACAGCAATGACTCTTACCTGCCCGTCATATCTGCAACCCCCAGCATCCCCTTCTAACAACAACTTCAGAAAAGGTTTTGGCGAGTCAACTCTCAGTCCGGGTGTTTTAATTGCAAGAAAAGGGATAGACAAGGCTTCCTATGCGACTTTTCCCCTCGACTTCGAGGTTGTGGAAGAACCACCCTGTTTTAGGGAGTGTCAACAAGTTGCCGTTCTCCAAAAACAGGCGCAAGTGTCTAAATAACGCCACCCAACCAATGTGAGTTTAATACTTATTGAATGTTATGAGTTATCTGTTTAAATTAACGCCACAGGATTGACAACAGATTGTGAAACTGTAGAGTGATTTGTTATAATGCAAGCTAGTCTCTAAAACTTTGCATTGCTTATCATGATCCCTCACCTTGACCTACATTGCCAGTTTATTGTCAACGTTCCTCATTTCACCTGGCGCTGTCTCATGATATAAGCTATTTTCTTTACATCCATGTGAGAAAAGAACATTGCTGTTTTCTTTGGTATAGATTGTAAACATACATAAGGTACCCCCCAGTCACTAACTAGCCTTTGATTTGGAAAAACGTTTTTAAAAGAAGCTACCAGATACACGATAGACTATGAGTTTGAGATGCATCATTTAGAGTGAATATGTATAAACCTTGAAAGTAAATCAAGGTCAATTTTCCAACAGATAAAACAAGTTCAAATTTAATTTCACTGCAGTAACAACACATGTACAGAAGCAGAACAATACAATGAATGTCTCCTCGTGTGCAAAGATTGTTCTAAAAGAAATGAATGAAAATAAAAAGTATGCATTTTAAAGATGAATTAAACCAAGATGCTTTGCTACAACAGTGTCACAGCCAGGGCTACAGCAGTGCGATCATATCTATCCAATTGTCTCTCCTAGGTGGAATACTCGTGGCTTGTCTTAAAGGTCTGGTGGACCAGGCAGCGTTTGGAGCCTTTCTGCTTCATCAGCATGCATATCAGGGTCTACAGCGCTTCGCCCCTAAACCTGAACGCCTAGCACTTGGTATGCATTTTCCCAGATATGAGAGTAAGACCTTGCTCATACTGATGACGTTATTGGTGCAGGTGACTTTCTGATGGCTATTTTATCTCCACCGGGCTTTTGAAAGGTGAATGAGGGCAAAGTGCACTTTAATACCCATAGTGACGCCTAAAGGAATTTGATTTACTTTCTGAAGTCTCTTAGAGTCAACTGTCTTTTTTAATGTGACGCTACGACCACTAGATGGCAGTGGTATATACATTTAATCTAAAAGTTTCAGAGGGAAACGAGCCAAAATATTTTACCTGTCGGTAGACGATGGGTGTTAGGGGTAGACGATCGGTATACCCGGAAGTAATATTAATTAATGTTTGGTTAAGACAGGTCATTTACTTTGTCGTAGAGTAGCGGTGTCGATTGCCTGATTTTTTTTAAATCGTATTGTATTTTGTATGTTTTGCCAGTAAGTGCAGACATTTCATGACATGAGTAGTGGGATGCCTTGACGTTCAAGGTAAGTGACGTGTTGTCAAAATTGAACCCCATGTGAAATAAGCAGCTATGCCAAGATGGCAATAGTTTGACTACCAACCTAACGCTTAGTTTACTGATGCTAGCTTGTAACTATGTAAGTGTGTATCTTATTTCACACTGTGTAAAAGTTTGATTAACAGGTCAGTTGTGTATCTAGCCAATTAACTTTTTTTTTTTAAGTACGGTCGTTTGAACATTGGGCAATCGACACCATTACTCAATGACTAATACTCCTGGTATTAGCCCATCATTAATTAATATTACTTCCGGGTATACCGATCGTCAACCCTTCCACCCATGACAGTAGCCTAGCCTCACACAAACAGATGATCATAATCACTGGTGAACCTTCGGTATCAATTACCTGACTGACCTGAGAGAGCAGCAGTTTGCACAGAGGTCTCGATATGAGCTAGCAAGGACTTGCACCCAAACACAAACAGGTCCTGTAAGCATTACCAATTAATCAAATCAAATTGGTCTTGAATGTCAATGAGTGACAGAAAACCAAAGGCCAGAAGGTTTTTGCCAAATATCAAGTTCAGCTTCAAGTTAGACCTACTGTTTAATGTGCATTGTGTCATTTTATCATACCATCATAACTGATTTATTTTAGTGACTAATTGCATTGCAACGTGATAGCGCCTGCAAATGTTGTGATCTCCCCATAATGCTGCGCCTGTGGCAATGTGAGCTAATGTCTAATTTGGTGTCTAGTGTTCCTTTTTAGAATGCACTTGTGTCTTCTAGCTTTTGTTAATGTAAGAGGTATTTCTGTTATCCTTTTTGAGTATGAGTGATATGTGTAATTGACTGAATGCCATTCTCTGTCTGTTAGCGTAATTGCCCACCCTTACCCAGTGTCATGTAAGATAAGCCTTTCATTTCACTTATAACGTGTATAACAATTAAGGGTTGATAGGCTAAAGAAAGCTATCTACTGGTCTATTATTACAGTATTAAGTAATATATATATGTAATCTGTTTCAGTCTGCAGCAGCCCCCAGTTGGACTCTCAAATGAGGCAGTGAATGAGTTGAGCAAGTCTGTTTCTGAGACTGTCTAACCCTGAGGACATGATATCAGGGCTGTCTGATTCATCATTACCCCTCTGAGAGGCAGACTGTTGCCAGTCCTCTCAGTTTTCATTTAACTTTCCACAGCATGCATTTTGCTGTGATGTTCTGTTTCTTAGGGGGATATCTACTATTTGTTTAGCAGATGCTTTTATCCCACGTGCATTACATTACAGATAGGGTATGTTATGTTATATTGGTACAATATGTTACTGTGTTGTGGTACATTGTGTATGTTTGTGTTCCTTGGGATTTTGATCCCATTATCCCTGTGTAAAGATGTCCCAGCCTGATGTTACAATAATTCATTCTTCACCTCCCAGTTGTCTTCAGTGTGCATGGATATAACATTAGCATGAGTGCTAACAGGTGTGCAGAAATACAGTGCTGGGTAGCAGGGCTCATTGAAGACCACAATTTAGTTGACTTGTCCCTTGAAGTCAAATAATTTTGATTATATAATACAATTCCATTATTCTATTATTTTCTTTATTTTATTCATCAATTATGTAGTTATGTATACTACTGGACAAGCACTTTTCTAAAACGTCATAAAAAGAATAACAGATGTGTTAACCATAACCCAACAGTCCGGGGCAAGCTCACCCTGAAAAAAACAGACTCAGTTTGAATGCTTTGCTCAGATGGAATTACCTTGTCGATTAAATAAAGAAAAAAATGCAATTGATTCGGCTAAATTAGAGTGTCAAGAGTTTGTAGACCCTGTAATTTCATAGATTCCTGGGCTTTCCATTTGGTCCCTCAGGCCCTTTTTTCTCTATCATTACACTCACTCAAACACTCACTGATGTCTCTTCATGGGTGGTTGTGTGACTGAAAGGTGGTTACCTTCCGAGGAGCAGTTTCCAGTGTGTCCATTACATATCCAATTATTATTGAACTCCTGGCCATGGACATATGTAATGAACTTTTAAAAAAAAAAAACATGATGGTGTTCATGAATTAAACCATTTGTATTCTCCGATGTCATTCTGTTATTAACAGATTGTAATCCCTTAACCAAATGTATCATATATAGTGAATAAACCTGGAGATTCTGTGCTATTAATTACACCAGTTGGAGATACCACTTGCATTTTCATGTCAGTGTTCCATGATTCTATAGTTCACATTGGCCCACAGTAGTGTTCTAAGGAGCTGTACATAAATGCAGTGAGGCTGATTTAGTGTGGAGCATTTAAGACTGAGGTGACATTGCTTATCCTCGCTACTGACAGATCAGCACAACAATTTGGGCTCAGAACAAGCTGTAATTTTATTGTCCAACAGTAAACTCAATGACGGTTACATAACGTTAAAAAAAAGTAAAGATCGAAAAAGACACAGTGAGAACAAAACCTCTTGATAAATGAGTATGCGTTTGAAATGTCAGTGGGATTTTTTTTTTTGTAACTGCCAACAAGCATCACCATGTGCCCCTCTCTCCACAGAGACAGAAGATAATCAGTACATAGAAGCTCTGAGCTGTGTATTTTAGGAAGACGCACTCCCTCACACTTCTCTATGCTCTTTGAGGACTTCCTTTGTACATTTTCCTTTGTATTTTGCAAGCACTGTTTTATCATATTGTTGTTCTTGAAGATAATTCTTCCAGGTTGATTAGGAGGCGAACATACAAGTACACCATTAACTGTTAACTGCATTATGTATCTCCGGTTCCTTGAAGAACTTCATTATTTCATTATTTATTGCCACCATCCCACGGTCTGTGAATCATGATCATGTGACTGATGTAAACGTCCTCAGATGATCTTGTGACCTTCAAGGCTTTGATTGTTCTGTGGATAGTGCATTGGTGATCCTGTTGCTATGGATATGATGGAACATTCTATTTGGCAGGATCACTTGTGAGAGTGAAAGGTAGTTATGATTTCTAATTAATATTCATAGATACATAACGTGCTCAAATTACATAGGGAACAGAAAAAAAGAAAAGATAATGTGAGTGGCAAAATACTTAATGTTACTTAACAAGGTCACTTTTATTTTAGAGAGTCTTAAATATATCATAGTGTCAGTATAAATGAATGTGCACAAAAGGATAATACACTGCATGTGTTTCCAATGCCTTTCCCTACACATTTTTTTTGGTGGTGGACCTCACAAAGAAAATCTGATGATAATGCTCCGCTAATGATCGTCCATTAACATCGTCTAATCTGACGTAACTGGTCAGCCAATGCCATAACAACTAAGAATAATCAAGTAAAAACAATAATCAGCAAGCCTCTAAACAAAAGCAGAAGATGTTCAAGTGAGCTTCTAAAGATGTATTCTCTCTGATGCTGGCCCCTGTGATTTTTAAGAGTCTAATCACAGTGAGTCAGAGAGCTTCATCAGCAAAGGGCATCTCCATCTTTGCTGCACTACCAAAAAGAATTGCAGGTATTTGATTCTGTGCAATTCTGGATCGCCTATCAGCATTATGCAGCTGATAAGTCTTAGTGGGCCTCAGTCTGGCAACACAGAGATGTTCAGCAGCCTTTCTTATTTATAATGGTGTAATTTTTTATTTAGGTCTGAACTCTCTTAGACTAAGTATGTGTGTATAAATGCATGTGTATGTGAGTGTGTGTTTGAGTGTCTGAGAGAGCGCAAGCACATTTAGCACCCAAGCAGTGAACTGGAACTGGATTAGACTTCATTGTGAAGCCACAGACCCTCTCGCTCTATGTCTTTCCAAATTTGCAGCCACTTCTTTTTGGTTCTACTTCCCACAGCGTTGTCGGCCATAAGTCGCATCACACAACCTTGTCTTGTCACGCCACACCCAGCAGAAATCAGTGTTTTATTCAAGATTGTTTTTTGAAAGTTCACCTAGAGAGACTACCATGGGAGCTCTTCCTCATATGTTCACCAAGTGTGGCCATCCAACTGTGCTAATAGAACACTGTCAGGAATCCTGGAATTCTGAGATGGAAATGCCAGTGGAGGAGTTACCAACCATGCTCATTCAGAACCACCAGTGGAGAAGGGTTTATTGATCCTGATCCAAATTTATGGCTGTTAATAAACTACTACAGAGGAAAAAAGTTTGATTTGATTGACTTCGTCCACAGCCAAGTTGTCTTTTTATGGCAAATTAAATTCAAACCAATTTCAAAAGCTGTGGACGGGGAAAAGCCAAGAGGAACCCCTTCCGTGTTCAACACCACAGACAAGAACACAGGCAGTCATCAATTTTCAGAGTTTGTTAAAAGATAAGTTCTGTCTTGTTACCTGTGAAATCTGAAATGATTAAGCCCCGCAACACAGACGCCTCTCCACACATTTGCTCGAAAGGTTCCTGAATGTTTCCTTGCCTCTGTTAAAAGGGTGGGCAAAATTATTCAGATGCACTGACTCATGCTGAATATCAATAGACAGGGCCGTTGTTGTCCCCAGGGATGCTGATGCCAATCTCACACATGTAATTACTTTCTGCAGGTGAGCTGCACATTAACAATATGCCAGTAAGTAACTCAAACAGACTCACATAGGAGACCACCGCTCACCTGCCCACAACCACCCACCCCCCGGTTGTGCAGTCACCTTAGCTTTTCCAAATCTATCACATTGATCAGAACCATCTCTGGAACTACGAGACCTTTCTCCTTCATAATTCCTTGGTGCACAAGGCCACAGTAACTCCTCCGTGTTTCTCCTTTCAGCGTTTCTGTGGGCTACGTTTGTCTGGCTTCATCTCTTGTGAGGAAGCCGTGTTTTTCTATGGCTCTGGATGAACCCCCAAGGCCAGAGAGCTGCTGCTGCTGCTGTTGGAATGAGGTCAGACACGGCAACAGCGGCAGCAGCCAGAGTGTGATCCGCAGGGGAACGGCCTCATCAATACACTCTCCACTCCGGCCCCTATCAGCAGCAGCTGTGTCTAGCTCACAGGTGCCTCAGATCAAGAAGAGGTTGTGGTACAAGGGGGAGTGATGACTCAGTTTGACTGTGATTGATTAACTGGTGGACGGTCCCTCCTGATGTTTTGTCATGACAGCATTTCGCATTAAAGGGTGAAAATTGCGGCGGCGGTGATGTCTTCTGAGTTGATCTGCGAACTTGAAAAGTTTAAAATATCCGAACGGTAATGTCGTTATGATGCCATTTCTAAGTCATCTGTATTTGACTGGCTGCTCATAAACGACAGCACAGAGGCACAGATCCACACAATGCAGACAGTGTGCACATATACCAGCTCACTGACACACACAGATAGACAGACACTTACACACACACACACACACTCATGCACATCTAAAGTATTTCATTTACTCTTTTGTGTGGTTGAACTCTTCCCTCCGCTCAATTTGGGAGTCTGCTTCGGTTGTAAATGTAAATGACATGCATGGCTGAGATGTCATGAAAAAGCTCCACGGACGGCGAGATGGAAGCCAAATGTCAGCTGAAGGACACTCTATTCAAGCCTGCTGTCAGAAAAAAAGGAAAAAACTGTCCATAACAAAAACATTTCCAGTGTCTTCAGTGCCAAACGATTTCAGACTCCTTGAGGAGTTCAGAGCAAAGCAACAGTCTCTCTCAAAAGCCATAAACTGGAAGAAAAGAATTCTCAGTGCGGAGATTGATTGTGCTTATGCAGCCGTAGCGACTCGTTGAAATTTCACACCTTTTTTTTTTTTTTTTAAAGGTAAACACAAATACACACAGAAATACACACTGATACCAACACAATCTATGAAAGAAAGTAAAAAGAAAACATGTTTGTGCATTTCTGCTTGTGTGTATATATACTGTATATACAGTGGGGAAAATAAGTATTTGAACCCCTGCCGATTTCGCAAGTTTGACCACTTGCAAAGAAATGTGTGATCTATAATTGTAATAGTAGGTGTATTTTAACAGTGAGAAACAGAATATCAACAAAAAAATCCAGAAAACTGCATTTTATAACATTTATGACTTAATTTGCATTTGATGCAGAAAATAAGTATTTGAACCCCTAGCAAAACATGACTTAGTACTTGGTGGAATAACCCTTGTTGGCAAGCACAGACGTCAGACTTTTCTTGTAGTTGGTCACCAGGTTTACACACATCTCAGGAGGGATTTTGGTCCACTCCTCTTTGCAGATCCTCTCCAAATCCTTAAGGTTGCGTTTTCAATGGGAGGGAATGAGGGAATGAGGTTCAAGCCCAATATTCCACGTTACATGGCCCCATCCATAGTCCCCTCGATGCAGTGGAGTCGTCCTGTACCCTTGGCAGAGAAACAGCCCCAAAGCATAATGTTTCCACCTCCATGCTTGATGGTGGGGATGGTGTCATATTCAGCATTCTTCCCCCTCCAAACGCGGCAAGTCGAGTTGATGCCAAAGAGCTTGATTTTGCTCTCATCTGACCACATCCTGTCTCCCAATCCTCCATAGAATCATTTAAGTGTTCATTGGCAAACTTCAGACGGCCCTGTACATGTGCTTCCTTGAGCAGGGGGACCTTGCGAGTGCTGCAGTACTTCAAACCATTACGGCGTAGTGTGTTGCCAATGGTTTTCTTGGTGACTGTGGTCCCAGCTGCCTTGAGATCATTCACAAGCTCCCCCTGTGTAGTTCTGGGGTTATTCTGCACCTTTCGGATGATCACCGATACCGCACGAGGGGATATCTTGCATGGAGCCCCAGACCTAGAGCGATTGACAGTTGTTTTGTGTTGCTTCCATTAACGAATAATCGCACCAATAGTTGTCTGCTTCTCACCAAGCTGCTTGCCGATGGTTTTGTAACCCATTCCAGCCTTGTGCAGGTCTACAATCTTATCTCTGACGTCCTTGGTCAACTCTTTGGTCTTGCCCATGGTGGTGAGGTTGAAGGTGTGAAGTATGATTCTTTGGACAGGTTTCTTTTATACACGTCACCAGTTGAGATCAGGTGTACCTTGTTAGGCCTAATGAGGACTAATCTGTGTGCTTCTTGGGCACATAACTGGTCATTGGGAGCCAGAATTCTTGCTGTTTGCTTGGGGGTTCAAATACTTATTTTCTGCATCAAATACAAATAAAGTCATAAATGTTATAAGATGCAGTTTTCTGGATTTGTTTGTTGATATTCTATTTCTCACTGTTAAAATACACCTACCATTACAATTATAGATCACACATTTCTTTGCAAGTGGCCAAACTTGCGAAATCGGCAGGGGTTCAAATACTTATTTTCCCCACTGTATATAGTATATATATATATATATATATATATATTAGTGCTGTCAGTTTAACGCGTTATTAACGGCGTTAACGCAAACCCATTTTAACGCCGTTAATTTTTTATCGCGAGATTAACGTGAATTTTCTTTTTTTTAGATTACCATTCTTTTTGGCCTCGCAAACTGTGTAGTAGGCTAACGTTACGGTTTGAGTGAATGGTGAGCGCGATACGGCGAAATGGATGATAAAAAGCTTCTGAATGGAAAGTTTACTTTTAAAAGTTGTGTTGTGCAAAAGAAGCGAGCTTCACTGTTGTCTGAAAATGTCAACAGGCAGCTGGCTGAAAGCAAAGAAGTAGTAGGCTTACCTTTTATTGGTAACCTAACTGTTACGGTTCATTGTTTCTGAAATAAGAGGCCTGACTGCTATGTTCCCAGCAAACTTGAAAAAAAGAAAACATTAAGCCATGGTTTAACTGCACTATCAGCTGAGTCCTTGTTTACCTGAAATGTGCACTTTATAATTTTATTTTGTACCGCCCTGTTTGGCAATGTTGGTTTTCAATAAAATAAAACATTTGCATAAAGCAAGCCAATCCACTTTTCCATGTTGATAAGGGCATTCAAATTAAAATAAAATGATGGAAAAAATAAATAAACGAAGGGACATTTAGAATAGATAAAAAATTGTGATTAATCGCGATTAATTTTGAGTTAACTATGACATAAATGTGATTAATCGCGGTTAAATATTTTAATCGTTTGACAGCACTAGTATGTATATATATATATATATATATATATATATCTGTGTGTGTGTGTGTGTGTGTAAAGAATAGATTGAAAACTATAGACACAGAGAGTGGAGAAAGAGAAGCAAAGAGAGAGAATGACGGAGAGAGAGAGCAGTTAGTTTGAGCAAGTGAGTGAATGTTACAGAGAAAAAAGGAGAGACTGAATGGGAGAGAAATGGAGTGAGCTTAATGGAGA
>NC_045172.1:12954327-12979327 GCF_900700415.2 Clupea harengus
CACTTGATCCACATCATTAAGAGTCACTGTAGGCACATATTATTCAAGCAGGCAGTTATGCATGTACACAGAGTATAAAGAGGAAATATTACTAAAATGCACACCCCCAAATATAATACATATAGACACACAGTGATGGCCAAAGATGTTCACATGCATGGAAACAACAGACAAAACATAATAAGAGGACTCAATGATGTAGTGACCCTCCAGTAAGAGAGGTCAGTGCTTTCATCAGTAAAGTGATTTGAATGGGATTTTGTTGATTGTCTTCTTCTGGAGATTGGTCACTAACGACGAGGATCCGAATGTGCATTGATTGTATCTCCACTTTACCATACTTACATCTACAACCCATTTTCCATCCAGTCATAAAAGGAAACCTGATGACGTAAGACCATGTTGAACTGTTCTGACACTGATCATTACAACAACAAGACATATTATATACAGTACATCTATGCTGCTAAATGGCTCAGTTTAAATCAGGTTAGATTTGTGGTGAGTATGTACCATGTGAGAATCGTACCAAAAGGACCCATCACTATGCAGCACTTTTGTAAAAGGTAAAAAATTCGATCCACTTCATTTTCATCAGATTGCTAAGCAGCAGAAATCTAGATCATCATGGATTTGGTCTTAATTACTCAGATATGAATCAAGGGAGAACCCTGGATAGCATGGGGGAGTAGCACAGGGGTTAATTGGGTTACAAACACCAATTGGTTCTCGATAAGCAGGAGACACAGACTGCTTTTGTTGACGTTTAAACATCGGAAGTTACAGGTCTATTATAATAATGGGAGTCAAACAAACCATCACCCCGGTGAAATATTTGCACTGGTTGTTCTAAGGACATCCTCAAGAAGTGTTTCTAATTCTGTCTCTTTATCGTACGTTGCAGTATGTGCGTGTGAGTGTGTGTGAGTGTGCGTGTGCGTGTGCGTGTGCGTGTGCGTGTGTGTGTGCAAGCGTGTTGAGTCATTTGTTTTCTAGCAAAACAGAGAGATGGCAAGGAAATGTTCAGGCCTGAGATGACTGCATGAAGCAAAGAGAGGAAGAGAAATGGATATAGAAACAAAGGGAAGAGTTGAGGCAGAGAGATGGACAGCAATTTGGATCATTTCACCCCTTGCCAAATAAGAGGCATGTGTCAATTTTGCTGGTCAAACAAACCACTCAATTAAGCATTCCGAGTGAACCGAGTGAATGCATTTCCCTCTAAATCAATTGGATTCAGATGAGACTGAAGAGAGCGACACTTTTAGGCAGCCTAGCGGCTACTATCCCCTGCCTGTGAATAGGGTCCTGTCTGCTCTGATTAGCTATGTAATTAATCAGGCAGGCGGCGGGCAGCTTGTGGTGCCGAGTGCGCTCTCAGACCCAGTCAGCGCCTTGTGTCAGTCTGTGCTCTCCATAATGACATGCAGCCAGACAGAGATAAGACAGTCTCCCGGGTATGTGGAGTTAAACAACTTGTCTCAGACTGTAGGGTTCTTTGCTGGGTTGGCCCTACACAGTAAGCTCAAGCCTCTGACCTCAGATCAGTAGGGGAGTTCCTGAGTGTGGCCTAAAAAACTCCTTTGTTTCAATCGTTGAATCGTGCGTATAGAAGGCCAGAATGATGAGATGAACCGAGAGGGACGGGTGGGGATAAAAGGAGATAGAGGGATTGAGAGAGGGAGGAGGAGAAGAGAGAAAGAGGTGATTTCAGAAAATGTGTTATTCACAGACTCAAGGAAGAAAAAGCTCTTGCCTGGGTTTTGTTGCTGATTGTTTGTAATCATCCAGCAGACTGCAGATAGAAATTTCCAGCTCGGAAATACCCTTCATTCCTAGTTGATAAATGCTGCAACAGCAACTGCACATACACGTACCAATGAGGAGGATGTTTCATTTCCATTGTTTTGTTTGGACCAAAATAACACTTCTCCTTCTTCATTTTGCTGTTCTGTCTGTCTTGTGCATCTTAACTGATGCCAGCAGTACCAAAGTCATGGGTGTGATACTCAGGTAACTCACATAGCCCAGTGAATAAATATATACCCTCCCTGCGCTGTGGATTGCTGAAGGTGAAAAACTGCAGAGTACACAAATGTGTCATTGCATCTTCTCCACCATCCACATATGTATCTCATTTCATCCCATAATAGCATCCCGCACTGAGACCTAAAGGCTCCCACAGTTAAACACAGCAGGAAGACACCTGACTCAGTCCATCATTTGAAAAGTTATTACCTGTAATCAGGTAATAATTAAGGTTTAAGAGAGCCTTGGAGGAAAATGTGACCTCTTGAAGAGCTGTAAAGGACTTGTGAGACATTCATGATGAAAATGTGTATAACCAATCACTTTTAAGGAAGAAAAACTGGCTCTTAAAATGGAGAGAAACTAACTTCTGCAGGACCTCAGCAAGATAATGGCTTTTCCACTTTTGTTTCACACACCAACAGATACTAGTTTAGAGATCATTATTGTGAGTTGCCAATGATTCAGCAAATAATGTCTCATAATTTTTCACGGTTCCAGAAACACACAGATACACACACACATACACAATCTACTGTATATGGGCCATTCTACCGAATTGGTGCAAAGTGTGGTCCCACAACAAAAAAAACTATTTACAAAACAATTAAGTATTCAGACATAGATATTTACTAAGAACATGTTATGGTCTATTTAAACCCAAGACATTAAATGAGATAGGGATAAGCTAAATATATACAAAATCATCATTTATAGGGTACTTTCTATTGGGAAGTAGCTGTCCACAACCCTGACATCTAAATTTCAGTTATCAAAAATAACACTTTTTACATTTTTTACATTTTTTTCAATGATCTAATTTCAAAGATCTTTATGATTAAGTTTACACAGAACTTGGAAGATTTAGATTTATTGTGGGTTTAATTTAAAAAAAAATAAACTATACTCAAAAAATCATGTCCATAGTTTTCATGTCACTACCGAAACACAGGAGTTTTAGTCCGTTGGCTGAGCCTGTTTTTTAGCCACACCCCTGCATTTATAACCAGGCAGTGATACTGCATCCCTGTCCCTCATGGCTGAATGGTAAGTAGCTAGATCCCATACTTTTGATATAAATGTGTTCCAAAGTCTGAAAATCAGTGTGTAACCTTAAGAATTGTCACTACCGAACACCTTTTTTTCTTCAATTAAGTAAACTTTTTGGGGTTTTATGCAAAGTATTATGTTTGTTTGTGTGTACACCTCAAAGATTTGTTTGCTAGCCATGTGCTTGCTAGAATTATTTATTTATGCTCAAATTTAGCTAGAATTGTCACTACCGAAACAGTCACTACCGAAACAGTCGCTAGCAAAACATATGGTAAAGTTTCGGTAGTGACATGATCGTTTCGGTAGTGACATGATCGTTTCGGTAGTAACAAAATGGAATGGTAAGTAGTTCAATCCCATCATTTTGAAATAAATGTGTTTTGTGGACTAAATGGTAAAGATGTAGATAATGCTGATTTCTATCTGAAATTGTTCAGGAGAGAAAGAATCATAAGACACCAAAATGCCAAAAGGAAAAAGTGGAGCAGAGAGGCTGAGAGAATACCGACAAAGAGTGAGGGATGACCCAGTGAAACACCAAGAATGTTTAAGGAAGGAAAGAGAAAGAAATAAGAAATGAAAGGAAGAAGGAAAGTTGAAATGTATCAGTGATGTATCCAACAGGGAGCAAAAGAAGGTCAGGAAATCATGGAGGAAAAGACAGCAAAAGCACAAAACATTTGTGTTTTTAATATTCCCAACCAAAAGCATGGTATGAGTTAAGATTAAGCAATAAGGTTGAGGAAATATGATACAACCTTGCAAACAAAATACTGTGTCACTACCGAAACACTGCTGTCACTACCGAAACACTGGATGTTTTGTAAAAAATAAAGTATATTTAGTTATCAACTAAAATGCTATGATACTGATTGGTTTAATGTATGTTCAATTTCATCAATCATCAACTCTGGAATCAATATGATCAGTATTTTGCATTTTACAAAGAAATATTGCACTTAGATTTTGATGAATTGTATAAATTGAACTTTGAAATTTGGTAAAAATTTCATTTTTATTGATTTCATTGTGAAAACCTTCAAGAAATATTTGTAAAAATACTCTTCAGAGAAGGGAAGGAAACACAATCTGAACAGGTTAATAATAATACGTTTTTACTATAGTTTATTACCATGTTTCGGTAGTGACAATTTTAGGGAGAGGAAAAACATTCCAACACATTCTGAAAATACAATATAAAAATTGACGGTTCATTTACTAGATGTGTGTACTTTAGATATGGTACAATATATATACGGACAAAGTTTTGTGAATAAAACATAAAAATTTTCAAAATATTTCCAACCTGACTTTGCACCAATTCGGTAGAATGGCCCATATATTCATATATTCATAAACAGTAGAGGGCAAAGTAGGCAGTAAGCAGTATCATTGAGCAACTTTACAACAAAAAAGACATAAACCACCAGTACAAAATAGTATTACCGGTAGATTAGAAACAGATTTTTAAAAATGACAAATGAGCTGTATCCAGACAACATGCAATAACATTTCCCACTAGAGTTGCCCAGCCTCATCATGTCATTAATGTCCAAATGTTCATATTATGATTTAGATGTAGTGGGACACATATTCCCCAAACCTGACCATGCATATATTGAATGGTGGGGTCATTTGTTTCGTGATTCTTGAGACTCCACTTGTGCATGGCTTAAGTATTTCTGATTCTAATGACTCACACATGTAAACCATGCCCAGAGTACAGTTTCTCACTGCTCCTAGCTTTCGTTCACATATAAAGAATGTCTTAACAAAAGAAGAAAGAGATCCCGGAGGAAAATGGAAGGACTTGCTATATGATTGTCAGGATGGTATCTAAATTGCTATAATGTGGGGTTTTTTTGGCTCTTTTAGTACTTGCAATTGATTTTAATTAGTGTCACTCCTTCTCACTCTTTCTCCGCCCTCTTTCTTGCTGAATGTATCCTGCCTTTTCTCTGTCTCTCTTTTTGTCTGTCACCCTCTTTCTCACATTCACAATCCCTTTCTTGGGCTCGCTCCCTCCATTCCAACTATGTTTTGTTACTCCTTTCTCCTCTCTCTCAAGGAGGGGACCGAGGGGGTCATTCTCATTTTCCTCAACCAAATCAGCCCAATTCTCCTTCATTTCCCCTCTCGTCTCCACTCTCACGCTTCCACTTTCCTCCCTCTATCTCTCTCTCTCTCTCTCTCTCTCTCTCTCTACCTCTGTATCGCTCTCTCTCTCTCTGCAGATGTTATAGCATTCCCTCAGAGATTCATGTTTAGCAGTTTGTGTTGATTCCACCTCAGCAGCTGTTATTTGATTCAGCCTCCATACAAGCCTAAGTGAGTAAAGCCCTGGGGATGGTCTATGGTGTGGGCCTGGGCCTGTGTGTGTGTGTGTGTGTGTGTGTGTGTGTGTGGGCGTGGGTGTGGGTGTGGGTGTGGGTGTGGGTGTGGGTGTGGGTGTGGGTGAGAGAGAGAGAGAAAGAGAGAGAGTGTATGTGCGTGTGTGTGTGTGTGTGTGAGTGTGAGTGTGAGTGTGAGTGTGAGTGTGAGGGTGTGTGTGTGTGTGTGTGTGTGTGTGTGTGTGTGTGTGCATACTTGAGTGTGTGTGTATTGTGTGACAGAGAGAGAGAGAGAGAGACAGACTCAGACACGGAAAATGAGTCAGTGAATCCATTTCGCATCTCTCTCTTTCCCTCCTCCCTGACAAGGAGCTGCTCTCCCCTCCGTACATACAGATGAGCAAGCTGGCCGATTGGGTGGTTTCCTCTTGCATTATTTAAAGGGTGGGGTCCTGCTTGTCGTCTGAGAGAGCAAGGAAGAGACCACATCATTCCACACTTCAAAAGAGTGTTATGGAAAGGAGAGAGTGGTGTGCTGGCAGAGGCTCTGTCTTGGGAGAAAACGTTTAACTGGTTGACTATTTTGATGGGGCTCCAAGTGATCTGCACATAAATGTGGATGTAATTTTGATGTGGTTTGACACAGGAGGAGTAACATGCCCTCTTGGTCTTGGATCATCTTCACGTGACTGAGTAACTCAGACAAGCATCTTTTGCGGAAAAAAAAAAGAACACGCACGACTCATAGGATTGAATCTGAACAACTCAAGTGGAGACTGAGATCTGTTTTTTACTCCCCGCAGTCCTTCGACAGAGAAAAGAGATATTTTAGTTTTTTCTGCACCTCTTGACTTCTCAGCTTCACTTGTGGTGTAAATGGCACTCTCTCTGCAGCTCTGCATTTGAAGTCCCTGACCATCTGAGGCATGTGCTTTGTGACGAAAATAGTTTTCCTGTTAGCCTAGCCTCACTGTGAAAGGTAAAAGCTTAATTTCACCCTGTGAAAAGTATCAAACAGAAGAAATTGTTTAGCATGGAGTTACAGTACTATTTAGCATTCAAGCTGAAAGCTCCTTGTCTGTGATGTGTTGTTTTTATGTATGTTTTTTTATGTATGTGTGTGTGTGTGTGTATTGTTTTGGCGCTATATACTGTAAATACAATAAAATGTAATCTGTGTAAACATGATTGTGCGCCTGTGCATGTGTTTTTTGTTTTGTTTGTTAACAAAGCATCTCTCATCCCACAGGTGAGAGGCAAGAGGTCAGTCGGGATCAAAAAGTGGTCAGACGGAATGAAGGCACGGAGCCGTGCTTTCGGCATGTACTGCGCACGGACACTGCTCCTCTCCCTTGCCATGGCGCTGGTTGGCATGGGAACGGAGGTTCTGAGGCAGATGCCATACACATGGAAAACAGGTGAGCTTTTCACCTCCTGAGTGTTTCTTCCGTTGTTAATCAAATCATTAGAAGAAGAGTTTGGCAGATGGTACAGATAAATAATTGTTTGCATATGACCGATTGACTAATTGACCAATTGGACAAATGATGGACATTCTGGAGAGAAGGAGTGATTGAGATGCGGATGTGCGTATGTTAGAGAGCACAGCGCAAACAACGACTTGGCCAGTCCGCAAAAAGCGCACGTAAAGTAAAGGTTCCATTAAACATGATACAAATAGGCAAAACTGGTGTTCGGAACACTGCTTTAATTGTTTCTGGAAGTTTCTCCTATTTATGCATCCAATGTGAAACGTTAACATTTTCACCCCAGAACTGATGTGCGCCGTCCCCTGCAATTTTCATACATATAACAGAATATCTAATCAGTCACTGCATTTCTCCTCGCTTAATTTTGGCCAAAACTCCCACTTTCCCCACACATATGTAAAAGCAATTTTCCAATGCAAATCAAAGGAAATCAAAACTTGTAATTCTGCGCTCTTGCAGCAGGAAGAAAGTGGTTTTGCCATGTGCTGTCTGCCATCTGTACATCAGGAAGATAGATATTCAAAAAGAAAAAAATATGAATCTGGTGATATGGCATTGTGCGCAATGAAATCTCATCAACATCAGATTCTGGTCACGAGCCTGACCTGCTCCTGTCTTAGACACTCAGACACTTGATCTGAAGTCCGTCACCTCAAACTGTGTTGGCCAGGATCATTTAACATTACTCACCCACTGTAATGGCCCCTCAGCCATCTGCCCATAAGAGCCTGCAGCCCTCAAGGGATGGTTGTGTGTGTGTGTGTGTGTGTGTGTGTGTGTGTGTGTGTGTGTGTGTGTGTGTGTGTGTGTGTGTGTGTGTTATGTGTGTGTGTGTGTGTGTGTGTGTGTTATGTGTGTGTGTGTGTGTGTGTTATGTGTGTGTGTGTGTGTGTGTGTGTGTGTGTCTGTGTGTGTGTGTCTCAATGCCTTTTCAGATCGCACAGAACTGCTTGCATTTATGGAAAGATAATGGGAAGACTATTATGTCACCAGGCTTGTCAGAACAAATGGCCAGTTTTTAGGGCGGGTGGAAAGTGATGAGAGATGGCCATGCGTGGCCATCTGGTGGGGTTGCGCGAGTGTAGGGACGTACAGCTGGTGGGGGACCAGCAGGACGGACGGTGGTCTCTCCGTCCTTCTCCTCACTTGTACTGTTCAGAAAGTGGTTGTCAAAAAGGGCGGGGCACGCTCTTTAAACTCATCAAACTGGACAAAAGTAAGCTCTAGTGGCGCAGAGCTTGTTCCAGACATGTTCTTAAATGTCCAGATAAATGTGACTTTGTAACGTACCTTTTTTTTCTTGTTCTTTTTTTTTATGGTTTTTCAGCCAAGCCAGACGGTTGTCAGCACTGTGTAGGTTGTTTCAGAGGGATCTCTGTTGGCAGAAAGAAAGTCTGTCAGTGAATGCGTGTGTGTGTATTTAAGACTGTGTGTTGTGCAGATGAGTGTGCCCGTGTTTGTGTGCTCAAAACTGTTTGACATGAGAAGTATGTTATGGTGCATGTATGTACTTGTGTGTGTGTGTATGTGTGTACAAGTTTGTGCATATTTGTGTGTGTGTGTATACGAGAGTGTGTGTATGTGTGTGTGTGTGTGTGTGTGTGTGTGTGTGTGTGTGTGTGTGTGTACAGCGAGAGGGAAAGCTCTGGTGGCTTACGAGATGAAGTCTCTGCCGCGTGCCGTGTGTAAGGATCGAAGAGGAGCACTCTCGGGCATGAGGTGATGATTCCTTGAATGTGAAATCAATACGGCTTTCATCATGAAGGAGCGTGCTTGTCTGAGCACTCTGAAGCAGAGCCTCTGTGCAGCACCCTCTTTCTCTCCCTCTCCTCTTTCTTTCTCTCTGACTCCGCTTTTTTTTCCTCCCTCTCTTCTCCTCGCTCTCTCTTATTTACCCTCACTCTCACTCCCTCTCTCTTTCCTCTTTCATTTTCTCTCTTTCTCTCTCTCCTCTTGTATTTACTCTCTCTTTCTCCCTCTCTCTCTTCTTTCTCTCTCTTCTCTTTCTCTCTCTGTCTCCTATCTTTTTCTCAATCTCATTACTACTCCTCTCTGTGTCTCACTTTCTTTCGATGCATCTCTCCCCTCTCTTCCCTTTTCCTTTTATGTTGCGTTCTCTGTCTCTCTCTCTCTCTCTCTCTCTCCTCTCTCTCTCCTCTCTATCCATTATCTCTCTCTCTCTCCTCTCTCTCTCCTCTCTATCCATCTCTCTCTCTCTCTCTCTCTCTCTCTCTCCTCTCTCTCTCCTCTCTATCCATCTCTCTCCCCTCGCTCGTTCTCTCCCTTAAGGTTCATAACCACACGGGGCAACAAGCAGCTATGTAGCAACCAGAGACCATAGACGTTCAGCAACTTGCATCAATGGCAGGCAAAATGACTGCTGGTGATGCAAAGTGGGCGGGTACCAAGTTAAACTAATCTTAACATCTTTGGAGCACGATTGAGGCAATTACCAATGGGAGTGAAAGATAACATTGACTGACAGATGATGCCAGGACTGAGTTCCCTAAACATCGCCCATAAAGAAAATGTCGCTCAGGAACAAAGTGTAGACATTATACACTATTTTGTTATATCAAACAGAAATTAAATATGGGTGAAATGTTTCCATATTGTTGACAAATGTGAGTACAGACTAGCGATATGTTTATTATCATATGCATGCTAATATTGAGCTATCTAGCTAGCCTACTGCTTGTTTCCCTCGGAAATGAAACAGTCAGCTACAAAGCGACGGGCGATGTGCTTTGTATGTATGCAGGGCTTTAGGCTTCCTTTCAATCTCAATATCAGCCTTTTGCTTCATCTCCTTTTTCTGTCTGTTCTCACTTTCACTTGGTCTCTGAAGTATGCATTTACACTCTTTTCCATTTCTCTTTCTCTCATTATCTTACTCTCTCTTTATCTCTCTCTCTCTATCCCTCTCTCTCTCTCTCTCTCTCTCTTTCTCTCTGACATGTGCTTTGACACACTGTCCTCTTTCTTGCTTTGCTCTCCCTCTATCATTATCATGCTCTGTCTTTTTTCTTATTTATCTCTCTCTTTCTACCCATCTACCCATTTTTTCCCCCTCCATCCTTCTCCTTCGTGGTACTCTCTGTGGGCTCCCTAATCCCATGTGTTTGAGCGGTTGTTCATTATCCTCTGCTCTCCGAGTTATTGTTCTCTTTCAGTCCATCCTGCTGGGATGGAAGGACGGCAGGGTGGGGAAAAAAAAGAAAGTCAAGGAGCAGATAAAGGAGTGAGCTTCCATCTACAGCGAAAGCCTTTCATTTCTCTCCACCCTTCGCTCGAGCATTGCATTGAGGGCCACGGGTCTATTCTCCCAGCCTCCTTCTCTTCCTCTGTAGTTTCACTGTTGAGAGATCAGCTGCGGGGAGGGGGAGAGCAGCTGTGGGAGAGAAACCACTCTTCTCTTTATCAAGATTGCATCCACAGGAGATGTCCTAGGTAGATAAAACCAACAAGGAGTAGATTCAGCCGAGAAGCCAAGCTTGGAGATGCATTGCCCCATTGCCACAGACTGGCTTGGTCATTCAAGCTTGGTTTGGTCATCTTCCTGTCATACCAGTGTCAAATAACAGAGGTAATACAACAGATTAAATGCTGTATTACTAAATTCAGATGAAGATCGGTAGGCCCACCCATGTAGAAAAACTCTGGCATAATTCACATGTGTACTGCATAAATGTGGACAGATCATGCAGAGCATCCTGTCCCTATTGACTCCTCCCACCTCCAGCTCAAAGCCCCGCCTGTAATCCCTAATTGACATGTTGATTGACAGCAGGGTGTGAAGGCAAATGCCAGCTTATTAGAAGCTCTTGACTACCCGTGACAGGTGAGGAAAGGCATGTGAGATTTAAGACTATGGCATGGGGAAATCAGCTGAACAGTTTAATTGAGCAAGTAAGAAAAAAGGAGAGGGGAGAGGAACCGAGGAGTGTAAGAGAGAGGGTGACAGGAGAACAGGGAAGAAAGGAGAGGTAAGAGGTGGTGAGGAGTGGTTTTGCTGAGGAGAGGGGAGGGATTGGACCAGCCCTTGTGTCAATATTGCAATGGTGGGAGCCATTGAGACGGGCCTACATTGTATTAGGTCAGACTGAAGGAGAATAGTGACTGGTCTGATTCCCCACTGTGAAAAATACCATGGGCTTTTTGCTGCCATGGACTCATTGTGAGGTAAATGACATGTCAATGTGTGTGAGCTTGTGCACTCTTTGCATGCACAGAACACTGTTATCTGTGTGTAAGCTGTCTCACTAAAATTGCTACTCTCTGAAAAGTCATTTCATGGCATTCTTGGTGTGGTTGGTCTACTTCTCTCTCTTTGTCCTGGTGTCTGTTCATTGTTTCATAACTGAATTGCTTTGCATTTATTTAAAAAACAAATTTAATCAGATGTTGAATCTGAAAGTCAGATTTTATTTGCATAACAGTTAGCCTACTAGCGAAGAAAGGTATACATGGTCTTAGTAAATGTGCTCCCTTGGAATCGAACCTCCGACCCGAGCAGTCTGAGCACCTTGGACTGGTGTTGACTGAAAAGTGTTTGAAGTCTTCATTCATATTCATTGGAGACAACCATCCCTGGGAGCAAAGAGGCCCTTCCTGCCATAATAAACTGAGATTTGGGAATAATTTTATATGGCTGTGAGAGTTGCAATCATCCTTTGTTCCTTTGTGTTCGTTAGAGCTCATTAATTAACTGTTTTATTCTTTCATTTCATTCGTCTGCGGGTTTATTAATTATTGAGGCAAGATGAAAAGTAATCAGCCTCTACACCACCCCCCCAACCCCCACCCCAGAAACACACACAAACACACACACACACACACAATTCAATTCAATCAGATTCAATAACGCACAAAAAATTATAAAAACACATGCTTCTTGTCTCTCTGTCAACACACACATGTGCACACTCAAATGTACTTAAATGTTAAAAAGAAGGGCATGTGCATAGATAACATATACACACATTTTACACATGCACACACACACACACACACACACACACACACACACACACACACACACACACACACACACACACACACACACACACACACACACACACACACACACACACACACACACTCACACACACACACATGCACACGTTTCAATGTAACAACATCAACACCCTTAGTATTATTACGCCATTATAAAACCTTTATGTGCAGGCAATTACATAGTTACTACAAGGTTGTTACATATTGGTGCAGCAACTGTGTTGTTCCATCACCTCCCGGCTCTAGCGCTGCACTTAAAAGACGGCACCACCTTCTTTGGTGAGGACCAACATCATATATGACTACAAGACACTTTACTGACTCTTTTGGCTGTTGAGGTCAATGTTTGAGGTCAGTTTGCCAGCACCACTCACTCCCAGGCCATTGTAACCACACACACTCATCTGAACCTGTGCGCACGTCCAACATGCATGTTCCCCCTGAGCAGCAGTGAGATGACGCATAGAGTGACATTTAAATCGCCCTGTCCCCCTTTTTAATTGAGCTTTCGCCAGGAGTTTGATTGACAGGCAATCTGACCAATCAGACGGCCTATATTATAAGCTTGGTTGGTATCCACCGACAAACAATTGGCTTTGTATTACCTCGGTCAACCGCAAATTGTTTTTTAAAATGGTGAAAAGATTTAGTGATGGAACATGTTATGCAGACAGCAGGTACCAAGACAGACTCAAAAATACTACAGTACAGTTTTTCCTTCTCTGAAACCAGGCAGAAACCTGGAACAGTAAATCAGATGGACATGATTGTGTGGGCGATAAGAAACCAACAGTTGAATTTGGATAAACTTAAAAATCACAGGACAGCCAAGCACATTTATATGTGTTCAAAGGTCATACAATTATAAAATACCTTATTCTTTTAACTATAGAGCACAATCTTTTTTTATTTTGTAAAAGAGTTGTCGATCAAAAGTTGTTTAGGGAAGCAAAAATTTGACAGTTTGATCTGCCATTTCTGTCATCTGTGTTGTAGAATATGAATTTTCTTTGTTCTAATTGATTAACCACATACATTTTTGGACACCAGTATGTATGTGTTTAAAAGAACTTACTGTTCATTTAACAAATTTAGTTTTTCTTAAAAGCCTGATTGAATAAGTAGCCTATGTTTAAATCACATTGTGCATGTTTTGAATTGAAATATGTTGAGATTAGATCCACAACTGTTGGATCATGTGGTCACTGTGGATCATGACATATTGCTAGCAGGCGAGAAAGTTGTCATTACTGAACTTACTTGCCAAAGTTTGCCAGCTATGTAGAATGCAGTGTGACTATTTGTGTGTTTGCTGATGACAACCAAAACAACCATGAGGTACCAATTCAATTTCATATATGGCTCATGCTGTAATCAATTAGGCGAGCTGCCAAGGGTGCTAAATAGTTAGCGGTCTTGTTTAGCCTACTTTGTTACTTAAATGAACGCAAGCAAAACATCAGATAAAATATAGGCTTCAATGAATCCACAAATGTACTGATATATTCATCTGATCATCTGCAATGAAGCCATTTCATCCGGGGTCCGCAAGAGACTCTTGTCACGAGCTTGGGTTTACTGCAAACAAGGACACTTCTACATCAGAGGTCATGTTTGTAATGTAGCAACCTTCCACTATCCACTTTTAATTAACTTTTTCTCTCAATGAAATAGTTGATTTTAAATAAGTGAAACTAAAATAATGACGACTCCAGACATTGTTAGAGTAGAGTCCCTTCAAATCGGTGAGCGTGGTTAGATTGTTGCTGGCGAATGGTCAATTGCCCAGCTTGAGGAAGATCCTCATCACCGCCCCTCTCCCCCGTGGAGCATGCTGACAGCTCCTGTCTCAGCTTTGGTCTCCATCCTTGTGAAAAAAGCAAGACGAAGAAGAAGCATCTCGCACTTGCCTGCCCGGCGTCCTGCCGTAAGAGCTGACATAATTGGCTCGGCTCCCGTTAGTGGGTAATTAATCTGTCATCTGCTGTCTTTTGTCAATGATGGAAGAAAGCTTTCTGCCTCTTGGAATAAGTGTGTGAGAGAGAGAGAGAGAGAGAGAGAGAGAGAGAGAGAGAGAGTGTGTATATGTGTGAACAAGTAAGCTATAAAGACAGATACTGCATGCATGAACATGTGTGTGTGATTGTGTGTGTGTGTGTGTGTGTGTGTGTGTGTGTGTGTGTGTGTGTGTGTTTGTGTATGAGAGTGTGTGTGTCCATGTGTGTACATCTCTTGAAAGACCCATAAAACCATCACCATCTGACAGTGCCGCACGTCTCATGCAATATGACATTTCCATTACAGTCAAGAGCGAGCCTTTCAACACACGCATTTCATAGGGTTCATGGCTCGTAACAATATTCATGACCCACTGTACAAATTACTAATTAGAGGGTAATCTCTAATAACCTTTAGTCTCTTTCACCCAATGCACAGAATGGTGTTAGGGGTGAGCGGATGGTTAAGCGATGGACTGTCACATGACTCTGTAACTCATTTTGGGAGCAGATTAGAGTGGTTACTGGGGATGTGTGTGTGTGTGTGAGAGGGGGAGACCTGTGTGTGTGTGTGTATGAGAGGGGGAGATGTGTGTGTGTGTGCATGAGAGAGAGGGAGAGAGAGTGTGCATTTGTGTCCCTTGTGTGCATATATGTGAGTGTAATGTGTGTGTGTGTGTGCATGCATGCAAGTGTGTGCATGTCAATTTCAAGCTGGGCCACATGGTTGATTTTACAGATGAAAGCTTTCCACGAAACACACACACACACACACACACACACACACACACACACACACACACACACACACACAAATACACAAAGTGAAGTTCTCCCCGTCTTTGGTCCTATGTCTCTATTGACCCCTGTGTGACCCCATCACATCGCCACGGTGACGGAATGTGACACGCGTGCCAAGGGAGCACTCCCTCCTCTCCCAATATGGTCATGTGCATGCACTCTCACTGTTTGTGGTGTGTGTGTGTGTGTGTGTGTGTGTGTGTGTGTGTGTGTGTGTGTGTGTGTGCGTGTGCGTGTGCGTGTGCGTGTGTGTACAGAGCAGAGTGACTCACTGAGTGAAAAAAAAGATAACGTAAGCCTGCATGTAGCACGGTAGTCTGCACAGTGACAACTCATCTGGGAACACACTATCCCAATCCTTTGTGGGAAGAAGTGTTTCATATGAGGGAGTTCTGTGATGCCTTCTGTGTCAAACCAGGCGTCAAACGGTCCTTTCATCCTCACAAATAAAAGCCTGTTTTAAAGAAATACAATCTTTACATCCTCCACACACATAGTGTCATTGTGATATGAGTGTGAGTGTGTGTGTGTGTGTGTTTGTGTTTGTACGTTGTATGATTTTTTTTTTTACCATATTTTGGAACCATCATCCAGAGCAGTTTGTTCTGATGTTTGGTAATGTTGAGAGAGCTCGTTAGTGATAATGAGAGAGTAATTGGCCTTAATTTCAGTGAAATGAGCTGCCATTTAGGTAGTCATTACTGTCCTGAGCCAAGGTGACTTCACAGTGGGTGGGGCCTCATACATATTCTGTCTTTACTGATTTTCCATAAATAGGGTGCTACTGGGGTTCTTTCCAAATCTATTTTATTTCTCTCTATTTTTCTCTTCTCTTTCCTTTCAGTCTCTCTCACTTATGTTTTTCTTCCGCAGTTCCAATGTTGTCTTTTTTTTCAGTTCAGTTCAGTTCTGTTTTTTTTTTTGGCTTCCTCCTATTTTTTGCAGTTTCATTTCAGGGGCTGAAAAGAATACCAGTGTGCCCAAATCTGTCTTTCTCCTTTCACACCTTCTCTCATCCCTCGCTACTGTGCATAGGGTATGAAGACAAAAACCTATAACATCGACACCGTCTCTCTCCTTTCCTTGTCTCCTCTGTTCTTTTCACACTTTTTTCTGTCTGTCTCTCTTTCTCTCACACTTTTTTTTCTGTCTCTATCTCTGTCGCTCTCCTTCCCTAACTCTCTCTCTCTCTCTCTGCAGGAATGTGGGGTGTGTGTGTGGCGGAGGCGTGCGGCTCAGCTGGCACTCAGTCCCGGGCCGTGTGGTGCGCTCACTCCGACGGCTGGACCACACACCCGTCCAACTGCGCGGCAGCGGCGGAGCGGCCGTCTCCGCAGCGCGCTTGCGTGCGCGCGTGCGAGTGGCACAGCACACTCTTCGAGTGGCAGCTGTCGCCGTGGGGACCCTGCAGCCCCGCCGCCTCCTCCTCCACCTCCACTCCGTCGCCCCCAGCGTGTGTGACGGCCCAGCGCGGGGTACAGAGGAGGCACGTGATGTGTGCCAGGCGCGCCGACAGAGAGGCGGCGGCCAACGCGCGCGTGTGCGAAGCCTTCTCCCCATGCCCATCCATTGAGCAGGCGTGCTTGCTGCCCTGCCCAATCAACTGCGTTCTCTCTGACTTCTCCCATTGGTCGGCCTGCCGGAGTCAGAGCTGTGGCTCGGCCCCACTCCAGTACCGCACAAGGAAGGTCCTGGCTACGCCCCTCTATGGGGGGGACGAGTGCCCTCCATTGACCCAGACGCGGCATTGTCACCACGGCAACGCCCCGCCCCCCTGCCTGCCTGACCAACAGGAGCACAGCTACAGCCTGTGGGCGGGGCCGTGGAGTGAGTGTCGGGTCAGGGCTGTGTTGGCCAGCGGCAGGACTCGGGTAGACTTCAGTGCCGACCCATCGGGTAGGACAGAGGTCAAGAGGTCAGAAGAGGCCCAGAGCTCGGTGATTGTGAGGAGGCACACAGAGAGCATCTTCCGACTGAACCATCACCACCACCACCATCATCTTCATCAGGGAAGTGGAGAGTCATCGGACGTCAACATCGGGTATCAGACACGACAGGTGCGATGCACGCGGAGCGATGGCAAGAACGTAATGCTGAGGTGAGTTCAGATCCATCTCATCCATTTGTGTGAAGGAGAGAGAAAAAAAAGTTTTAGGTACAATTGTTTGTTTGTGTGTGTGTGTGTGAATGAGAGAGAAATTCACACTGATGGAGAGTGTGCAAATGTGCCTGTGACATCCTCTTTGGAGGCTTGGTGATACTGACATGTCCTGTGTTGTCTATCACTGCGTTTGAAAGGTGATGAATGCGTCTCCCTCTTCAGTACTTGAAATTGTCCATCAGTTTTGTGCATATTTGGCCACTTTATGACCATCCCTCTAAAACAGAGATTTAAGCGATATGGCCTCTGAGTGAATATCCTTGATCCTCATGAGTGGATAACCTTTACCAGCCCCATGAACAGGTGTTATATTGCTTTTGTACAACTGCTCTACTACTGACTAATTGAGTTTGAAGACACCAGGTGATTCCATTCGTTTCTTTTGTGGCCTCAAGTGTTGCCAAGTAACAAATACTCACTCTGCAGCCAAGCCGAGTCAGAAAGGCTATTTTTTGCACACATTGCACACTCACCTGTGTTTACATTACATGTTAATTTGCACATTCCCCTAGCTCAATTTGATCCCATTTAAAACATTTTGTAACGTTTAAAAATCGCTGCATGCTCTTCTGCTCTGTCACTTTGATTGAATGGAATGTACACGTTGTACAATTCAACAGTTAAGTATATCTAAGGCAGCGTGATTACTAGCGACGAAAAGTCTGAGCAAGGTTGTTCCAGGATACCCTCTCTCATGGAATGCCTTTAGTCCAATTAGAAATTAAGATATCGTTCAACCAGATCTAACTGTTGTATAATAATAAATAATTTACAAACGTTCATCCATGCATGCATTTATCCATCCATCCACCCAAATTACACTTATACCATTATTTTAAAACACGTTCATTTTTAATTAACACCCTGAAGAGGCAACCTGGTGTAGTCTGTCACATTATATCCATTTTCCTGTTACCCATTTAAAGCTTAGGGGGGGGTTTGTACTTAAACCGCGTGCAAGATGTGCAGAAATCCTTAACTGTAAATCTGCCTTTTTCATGGCACGGTTATGTAAATATAATTTTATTATAATGGTGATATTAGCGCTCCTGATACACCTGGCCATGCTCATCCTTCTACTTAGTGTGGAGTGGATCCGTCTGTAGGAGTAGACTAGGCTGAGCTCTGTGTTCCAGTGCATTTTTATCGGAGACACACAGCGTTTAAGAGTTTTATTTCACAGCCAGCGATGTGTGTGTCTTGCCCCTCGCTGACGTCCCCTAATGAAACACAGGCTCAGGTTTGTGGTGTGTGTGTGTGTGTGTGTGTGTGTGTGTGAGTGTGTTAGTGAGGCACCTATCACAGTGAATGTGTGAGTGTGTTAGTGAGGCACCTATCACAGTGAAAGTGTGAGCATATGAATAAGTCATAGCATCCCCTGGGCTCTCTCTCTGCTAATGGTTTCTTATCAGGTCTATAAAATGCCCTGCCGCTCACGGCATGTTGGAGTCTATCCTGTTTACAGGTCTCTGTCTTACAGGAGGTGTGTGTGCACTCTTATACTTTAAAGCTCCTGTACCTGTGAGTGGGTGTGTTAGAGAAACTTTTTGTATGTGCCTGTGTGTGTGTGTGTGTGTGTGTGTGTGTGTGTGTGTGTGTGTGTGTGTGTGTGTCAGCCCCAGATACTGCAGTATCATCAAATCTGAAACACACCACTCTCTGCACAGCAATCCCTCAGATCAGTACACAGTGATTGTCTCAGCACACCTACAGAATCACAGAGTGAAGTTATTGTTGTCTTGTTGTCTCCTTCATTAACAAGGAAAGCACAATGCTTTCTGTAGTGCCACAGAGCACAAGCACTCCTCGTTCCCCTTTGAAGGACAGTTTGTGGTCTCAAGCGCGACTACAGGTGCTTGTGCCTGACAGGACTGATCCCTTAGGGATTAGGAGATTAGTGTAAGCACCACACTAGGGGTGCTTTCATCTCTCAATAATGTTTCACGATTTCGCTAAATCTCCACCGCTATTTCTGCGCGTCTACAACTTCTCTGCGTGACCAAAGCACGAAGATCTCTGAGAACACCTCTTCTAGAATATACTCTTCACCGGGAACATGCCACATAATCTGTGTTCTGAATATTAACTTTAATGCTGCTAAGAGTTCTTTTGCAGTGCTGTCAAACAGCGATGTGCAAATCTTTGATCTCGCCAAGCTTATTTTTTTTCCTTTCCAAGACATGTTCTCTCTCCTCTCTCTTGCTTTGAAACATGAAAAAATGCCAATTTTTTTAAACAAGTACAACAATTTGCGAAACACAGTGATAAAGCTCAAAAAGGAAGAAGTTGAAATAAACACTTTCCAATCCAACAATTTGAAATCCTTTGTAAACAAGTGAGAGGAGCTTTTAACTGCCAGTTCCGGAAACTTTGAGGAGGTGTCCAAGCGCAGATTAATCAACATTTGTGTTTAATCTCCGCAAATAGAACTTTAATCTTATTAACTGACGGATTTTGGAAATTAAAATTTCCCACCTGAGTTCTGATGCTCACCCTGGATGTTTAATTAGCAACCTAATTAGCAAGTGAAATCGCTTCAAACTTATCACCAACACAAATCTAATTAATCATCGACATGGACCTGATTAAATGGCCATTATCCTCTTTTGTTAATTATGCTACTGATCTGTAATATTTTCACAAAAGCACGGGTTGTGAACACAATGAGAACCCATTAATTTGATCACTGTAGGTATTGTTAGTATAGTGGTGCTAGTGCTAGTTTTGTTAAATGCATTAAATAAAGAAACCTCATAGGAATACAGCTGTTTCTCTATGCCTCAGACTTCCTCAACCTCCTTATAGTACTGCACTGATATCTGTGCACTCAGTATGCTGTATAAGCTATACACTATATACTGCAGTGACAACTCAAACCAAACCAATGGTCCTTTTTTCTCTCACCTCGTACACTTCTCACTAAGCCCATCTACAAGAGCAACAGAACATTGGGGGGGGGGTAGCAGTCAATGGCCATTAAGAATATTCTGAAACAGAAACATTTCCAGTTTCAACAATTGAGTGGAGGGCCTGATGATCTGATGATGAAATAATGAGGTGCACAACACTGCTGCACAGCAACTGCCAGCTACCGTACCAAATCAGATAGGTGTCTTCTACACATCAGAGTGCTGGCCGCCAAGGTCCAATAAGTTTAACACAGTGCTTAACAACATTTTGTGTTCCTATTTGCACCTTGAGCTGTGAACTAATTGAGGTGTCTGCAGTGAGAGTGTTGTGTGTCCCAAAACCATTGAAAAGGCATCTTCCTACGTGCTACTTCTCTCTGACACTCTTCCACACTGTTAAAATGAAAATGTTGAGAAAGCAGAAATGATCAAGGCAACATGATGCAGTAGATTTGTTTTCCTTTGATGATGATGTTGTTGACAGGTTTACAAGTTTAGACAAGAGTTCTGCCATCTTGGATCCTCTTGTGCACTTAATTAAAAAAAAGAAAATGTTTACAGCACCTGGTATTATAGCCGACCATAAATTGGGCTTCACAAACCTCCGCTACAGCTCATTCACACTCCCAGCTGCACTTTAGTCACAATCACAATCAGTACTGATCCCACACACCTGGCACTCACCTTCCCCAGTAGTTGACTGATCCCAAGCACCTGTCTTTCACATAACCTACTCACTCCCTTCACTCCCTGTCGGTTCTGGCATCACGCTCTTTTCACTCCTAGAATTTCCTTCCAAGACGACACAAGTTCTGGATCCCGGACCCTGAAGTAGACCGTTCACTTATCGTAATTTTAATTAATTGTAACTTGAAGTCAGCAAGTAATACCTGAAACTTAAATCTCCATTTGCGTGAAGAACTATTATTTCTCAGCAGAAGGCACGAACATCAACCAAATCAATTTTAAAAATACTATTTTGGAGGAATGTCTTTTTGGCAGCAACCGTATTATAAGCGGGATAATGTATACTCTGCTGCTTGAAAAATAAATCCCTTCAGGACGATACAAGACCCCTCCACTGTACATCAGGGTCCTCTGTCCTGGGATATATTTCTCAACAGTGCCTTGCAGACCATACATTATCCCTTACATACAGTAATAACCAGTCTAATGTAATAATATGTAATAACACATGTGTTTTTGCATGCTCTCTTCCAAGCCTCTGTGATCATGACAACGCCCCTGTGAACTTCCGCTCATGTGTGATGCCCAGAGACTGTGAGGTATTTGATTGGTCAGAATGGAGCCCATGCTCCAAAACCTGCCGCACGGTGGACCAATCACCTGGCTACAGGACCAGGAAGCGTCATATTAAAGGGCTTCTGATTGGTGAAGGAAAGGAATGTCCTGCCCTGGAGGAAAGACAGGCTTGTAATCTCATCGGAGACCTACTTCCAATGTGCCCAAGGTACAGCACATGAAACATGATAAAAACAAAAAAAGAAAACATCATATCATCATCATGGGTGATGACCCATGTGTTTATTTGTTATGATGATGTGTGTTTCTGATGTGTGTGTGTGTGTGTGTGTGTGTGTGTGTGTGTGTGTGTGTGTGTGTGTGTGTGTGTGTGTGTGTGTGCGCGTGTGTGTGTGAATGTGTTGTGTTTGTGTTGTTGTCTGTTGGCTGCTCCCCCAGCTACCAGTGGCTGGTGTCAGACTGGGGCAGGTGCCACATCCTTCCTCTCCTCGGTCAGCAGGACTATCGCCATGGCAATGCCAGCTTCCTGTGCGGAGGTGGCATTCAAACCAGGGAGGTGTACTGCGTTCGCTTGGACGACAGCACTTCACCCTCACACAGTAAGCACGCCGGCCAACGAGCAATCACACAGCTCTACACGAGTGCTCCAGTAATGTAGATGTAAGACTTCAATATACCCGGAGATTGACTTTTTAATTTAGGGTGACATCAGGCTTATTTGTTTCTAAACAAAATACATAGTCGTGTTCTGCTGGCTCAATCTGAGCATGCATCAATATGAAAGCTGTTAGGGAAAAAAACTACATTTTTAAGAGAAGAAAATTGTTTCTGTGGGGGGAATTGGATTGCTTTTCAGTAATGTATGAGGATGTCTTGTCTTAGAGAAGAGTGGGGGAGGATTAAATGCTTTGCGTACTTTTCTGCATTTTAATTTAAATGGTAATCGGTGAGGTGAAGTGAAGTGAGAGGGTGGATTCAAATCACATTTATCTCCCTCCAGTGAAAAACTTTTCTGCTGTAGATATGTATGTTACGCCAAATATCTGACTACCATTAGCCTTGTCAACTCTAAACCATTTTGTTTTTCTGCTGTCTTATCTTTCTTCTATCATCTCTGTCCTCGATCTATTCTTCATTGTTACAGAACTGCGGCCAGTGAGGCGGGACTTGTGTTCCAGTCCCCTTCCCTCATTGGTGCAAATTTGCTTCACCCCTTGCCCTGAGCACTGCTTGCTCTCTGATTGGTCAGAATGGGGGCCCTGTATGCCTGATGAGTGCACTGAGTTACAGGGAAAGAGAGGTCAGAGGAAAAAACACAACACACTAACCCAGCAGTATCTGGTCAACATGACATTCATCCACACCATTGTCTAAAATAGTGCAACTCCACCCACACACACAGAGACCACTGGCTAAAGGACCACAGCCAACTCTCTCCCAAATTACACAACAAAACAATAAGGTAACCAAAATAACACCTTGACCATAAACCACGTAAAAAAATAAACAAAAAACTCTTATTGTCTCACACAAACAAAGCTCTTAAAAACAGTGTCTAGTGGATTTTACCTAGGGTTACACCACACTCACTCAAAAGAACACAGAAATGTCTTGCAAGATGATGTGTGCTTTAGTACATGCACACACACACACAGACACACACACACACACACACACACACACACACACACACACACACACACACACACATTCTCTCTCTCTCTCTCTCTCTCTCTCACACACACACACACACACACATACACACATTTGCCCTCCGCTTCACCTCTGCTGGGCTCTCAAGGGGAAATAATGTGATTGTGTATGTATGTATATGTATGTGTGTGTGTGTGTGTGTGAGAGATAGAGAGTGAGTGTTTGTGTGTGATGGGCTCTGGCAGTTCCCCCTTTTGCCTGAGTGCCAAAGACACGGCAGTTGGATCTTCCCAGCATCTCAGCAACAACAGAGCTCTTCATCTCTCTCACACACATGCACACACACACACACACACACACACACACACACACACACACACACACACACACACATATATACACTTCAAGCACGCAGGACATACTGCCATCTACATCTTCTCTCACACTCACATAAAGTATGATTCAAATCTCTCAGCTATTCTCTCTTTCCCTTCCTATGTAGTCTCACTCTCTCTGTCTCTCTCTCTCTCTCTTTCATCCTCTCCCTGTCTCTCTCTCTCTTTCTCTCTCTCTCTCTCTCTCCCTCTCTCCTTCTCTCTCTTTCTCTGTCTTTTGTATGTCATTAAAACTCTCTCCATCTGTTACTTTCTTATTAACATTGTTTTCCTGTAGTTATTCACTTTCCCTCCTTCTGTTTCTAAGTTCAGTGTTGTGTGACTAAATATACACACGCACACAGATGCTCCCTTACACGCACACAGACGCTCCCTTACATGCACACACACACACACACACACACACACACACACACACACACACACACACACACAGGCTATAAACAAACTGGTTCCACATATACACATATGCTCGCTCACACAAATTTCTCTCCAACAAAAGGGTTTCATCTGCGGAGGCGGTCTGGGCTGAGAGGGATTGGTGGAGTCACAGAGAGCTGCCCACACCTGACGGAGGCCGTGCCCTGTGACGAACCCACTTCCTGTTTCACGTGGCGTGTGACGTCACAGGTGCCCTGCACCCCACAGGATGGAATATGTGGTCCTGGGACCCAGGAGCAGAAAGCGGAGTGTGTGACCGCACTAGGTATGTTTGTGCGTGTGTGTGTGTGTGTGTGTGTGTGTGTGTGTGTGTGGGGGGGGGGTGTGTGTGTGTGTGTGTGTGTGTGTGTGTGTGTGTGTGTGTACATAGCACCAAAGTTCAGCAGTACAGTCATCTCAAGCTGCAGACATTTCTATGCACTCTAGATAATAGGTCCTGAACATAAGCTTGCAGTATGTCCCTTGCAGTTTTCTTTTCTGTATCAGACGACTGTAACTCTCCCTAAAATGCTGTGTTAACAATGAAGTTAGAATGCACACTAGGTAGACAGTAGCCTGGATACCAGACCGAACTTAGCCCTGCCCACACATTTTTTGGTTGGGAAGTTCGGTCTGGCATTACTCCATTGAGGAGAAATTATCTGCGGACAGATATTGGCCGTACCAATCAAATTGTTAAGGCAGGCTTTATACGATGATGGACAGATGATCAACAGTAACGTAACCAACCACGTCACCAACACACGAGTTGAATTCGTTTTCAACAAACATGGCTGCCGCTGGAGAGCTGAAATGCATAGATTCGAGTCCATTTAGACATTGACAGTGCATTCATTTTGAAAGAGGAACAGAGAAACGCGATTAAGGCATTTGTCAATCGAAAAGATGTTTTTGCCTTCCTTCCTATGGGATCCGGTAAAAGTCTAATGTATCAGCTGCCCCTGGTCACATACTACGTTGTTCTGATTGGTTGTAGGTAACCAATTGAGCGAAGAGGCATTTTTTCTCCTGGTTCGGTTGAAACACGCCCCATAATCACAGCCCAATGGAGCGATATCAGACTCATATTCTGACTAGAATTATGAGTATGACATTGTCAGGCTAGGTAGACAGCATTCTTATGACACATTTGTCCTGAGGCTCGCTCAAGGTGATATTTCCAAAAATGGGAGATTTCAATCGTGGCTCTCCACAAATGTTTTCTACTCAGAAAATGCCACTCAATAATGGAAAGTTTCTGTTCACCTGCCGGTTCTGCCAGGACGCACTACGTATGGACACACACTGACACACTCACCAATGTACCAGTTTTGCACTGTGCACTGAATCTGCTGGCTAGACTGGAAAAGTTCATCTGAGAATATTTCCAGGTTTATGCTTTAGGACAACTTCACACACACATACTCACAGAATACATATTCACACAAAGACACTGGCACACACTCTTCCTCTCTCTCTCACAC